>NC_056454.1:7002272-7303158 GCF_018296145.1 Oncorhynchus tshawytscha | reverse complement strand
ATGTCAACGTTGTGAACAGAGTGCCCTATTGTGGGGTTTTGGTATGAGCAGACATAAGCTATGGACAACAAACATTATTGTATTTTTATTGATGTCAATTTGAATGCATAGAGATACCATGACGAGATCCTGAGGCCCATTGTCATGTTTCAGCATGATAGTGTATACCCCCATGTCGCAAAGATCTGTGCACAATACCTGGAAGCTTAAAATGTACCAGTTCTTCCATGGCCTGCATACTCACCAGACATGTCACCCATTGAGCACGTTTGGGATTCTTTGGAGCAACGTGTACAACAGCGTGTTCTAGTTCCCTCCAATATCCAGCAACTTCGCACAGCCATTAAAGAGGAGTGAGAAAATAAGGATATGTGTCACGCTACACGGCAAAGGGTGGTCACACCAGATACTTACTGGTTTTCTGATCACCGTAACTTTAAAAAGTTATCTGTGACCAACAGATGCATATCTGTATTCCCAGTCATGTGAAATCCATAGATTAGGGCCTAAATAATTTATTTCAATGTAGTGATTTCGATATGAACTGTAACTCAGTAAAATCTTTGAAATTATTGCATGTTGCGTTTACATTTTTGTTCAGTGTAGAATATATTTGAGAACACAGCCTATCATGCTAATCCCCTTTTTTCATTGGAACTTGCAATAACATCTTAACTTCTTGCGTCGAGCCATCCCGGATCCGGGATCGTGAATACAGCCTCAAGCTCATTACCATAACGCAACGTTAACTATTCATGAAAATCGCAAATGAAATGAAATTAATATGCTAGCTCTCAAGCTTAGCCTTTTGTTAACAACACTGTCATCTCAGATTTTCAAAATATGCTTCTCAACCATAGCAAAACAAGCATTTGTGTAACAGCTAGCGCAGCTAGCGTAGCATTTATCATTAGCAGGCAACATTTTCACAAAAACCAGAAAATCATTCAAATAAAATCATTACCTTTGAAGAACTTCAGATGTTTTCAATGAGGAGACTCTCAGTTAGATAGCAAATGCTCAGTTTTTCCTGAAAGATTATTTGTTTAGGAGAAATTGCTCCGTTTGGTGCGTCACGTTTGGCTACCAAAAAAAAACGAAAATTCAGTCTTCAAAACGCAAACTTTTTTCCAAATTAACTCCATAATATCGACTGAAACATGGTAAACGTTGTTTAGAATCAATCCTCAAGGTGTTTTTCACATATCTCTTCATGATATATAGTTCGTTGAAAGCCTCCTCTCTCCTCTCAATCACTGGATGACTGCGTGCAGCTTGTAGATTTACGCACCAATTTAGACAAAGGACACTGGGCGGACCCCTGGTAAATGTAGTCTCTTATGGCCAATCTTCCAATGATATGCCTACAAATACGTCACAATGCTGCAGACACCTTGGAGAAACGATAGAAAGGGCAGGCTCATTCCCGGCGCATTCACAGCCATATAAGGAGACAATGGGAAACAGAGCTTCAAAAATTCTGCCCATTTCCTGGTTGAAGTTTCATCTTGGTTTTGCCTGTAGCATGAGTTCTGTGGCACTCACAGATAATATCTTTGCAGTTTTGGAAACCTTAGAGTGTTTTCTTTCCAAAGCTGCCAATTATATGCATAGTCGAGCATCTTTTCGTGACAAAATATTGCGCTTAAAACGGGCACGTTTTTTTATCCATAAATTAAAAGAGCGCCCCCTATATCCAAGAAGTTAACTGTATAATAAACTATATATTTTTGTAATTCTGTCTCCATGGCCTTGTACCCAGTCGTAGTCCTTGTTGACCTTAACAAACAAAATCACATTCAACTGACTACAGCCCCATTAGCTCACGGTAAAATGGCTTCCTCTACCTGCTTGTGCTACCTGTCTCAGTTTGACACAAAATTAGGGAGCTTGAAGACCACATAAATACATCAAATATGTGATCATACTGCCGCTAAAACGTTTGCCCTCGATGTGAGTGGAACTCCCCTGACAAACAGTATTGTGCACCCTGCTGCCCCAACTCACAACCCCCCACAATCAGATTTTCTACCCGTCCGTAAGGACAAGAGTTGCCCTCTTAAAACATCCGACTGGCCCATGCTTGCTTCTAATATACAATTAAATAAACATCCTGTAATAAGCCAGCACGCTTCGCCAAAATCTCCACCCCCCACACGACAGTCCACTGTTTACCTTTACCTGTCAGAGACACCAACATACTCTCCAGCCTTCTGCTGCTTTCTAAAATCCCAGCTGGAGTGGTGCTCTGGTCCTAAACAAAAACATGGCACAGATGATCTCTCTCTCCCAGCCCAGACCCCAGTCTCTCAACAGATAAATGGTCCCCTACTGTTATGTGAGCTTCAAGGTGCCTGAGCTGAGATTTTTTTTCATCCGGATTCCTATCCCATTGAGACTATTAAATTAAGGCATTAAAATTCTTCAGTTGGCTGGTGCCTAGCTGAACTCGGATAGCCGAACCAAACGTGTGTACTTGCATACTCCCTTAAAAGACCTTTGCTTGAGAAACTAGAAAAATGCATCGAGAGTAGTTTGTCCATTTTGAGTTGCCAGTAAACACTTCCTCAAAACAGTCCACCTTTAATTTTTATGTTTTTGCCCGAAGAGATCTTTGTTGCGCAATTTGACATCAACATCTAAAACGTTTGCAGCAGTACTTTTCAATGAAAAAATGTGCATGAAAACTAGTCGTCTCTCGTTGAATGACAACAAAGACTTGTGACTGAAGAATTCTTAGACCAATCACCGACGTAGGGGCCGTGTACTTTGGTTGCAAATATCGGCTTGCCCTAACAGTCGAAAATCCCTCACCGAATTCCAAAATGAACAAAAACATCACTAAATGTCATCACAATATATGAACCCTACTGAACTGTTTTGACTGGGAATCATGCGTCCTCCTGTAGTCTCCTGTGCAGTTCTTGGCAGGCCCACCCATCCCAGGGATATTTATAGTAGAAACCTCATGAAAATGTAGCTCTGAGCGGTGGTTCCTTAATATATTACCTTACCAGAAATCAAACTCAAATTTGAATTGTTGAACAAATTTGACCTATAAAGTACAATACTTTTGACGAGAGCCCCAATGGGCTCTGGTCAGATGTATTGCACTATAAAGGGAATGTGGTGCCATTTGGGTTGCAGTCAAGGTACAGGGGCATACTTAACTTTGCCTCGAGGCTGGCATCTCCCAGAAGCACTTTGCAATGCAACCAACATCCTCGAACAAGCTCTAAACAAACATGTGAGATCCATTCTCAAGGGATTTAATATTGTTCAAAACCGAACCCAACGAATGACTCATTTGAAAATACAAACTGACTCGTTTTGTCAAAGTTCATGTCGAAGTCACGGTTAACAAGCGCCGTGGTGAATTCTGCCAGCTGATATGCTTAATCATCACAAACACACAACAGTAATGTATTTTTCTCTGCGATATAAGAGCGTGTGAGAGTGTGCACAAGAGAAAGTGTGGAGGGGACTCAAGCTTATGCAGCTTCATGTATGTGTTTGGAGAAAGTACGAGTGTTTATTGGTCGAGGGTATTACCTGTGTATTTAGTACAGAGTTTCCCAAACTTGGTCCTGCCCCCCGGATGAAAGTTTTGGTTTGTGCCCTACCACTACACAGCTGATTAAAATAACTAACTCATCATCAAGCTTTGTTTATTTGAATCAGCTGTGTAGTGCTAAGGCAAAAATGTGTACCTGGGGTGGGCCCTAATTTAGTACATTAGTACACCTGCATAGGCAGTTGACACTTTAGGTAGACTGTACACAAAGAACCACCGGTACAGAGACCTGCTTAAACAAGGATGTGTGTTTCACCTACTAAGTACAAGCTATTTTCCAATAGCTTTGAGTGACTGTAGTAAGTAATTTTATGAATGCTATTGTCCGCCCACCCAAAGACACTCTCTCTCTCTGTCTTAGCACCATCCACTGCTTCATTTTATTTCATGATTTTGATGGCGACACTATGATTAAAGTAAAAAGGGACCTTTTGTCCTCATTATATCAATGTGAATGGAGAATTCATTAGCTCACAGGAAACATGAAAGTTGCATGGAGTAGAAAATGCCCTTTAAACTTAATTTCTGTATATTCAGCCATACATAAGATAATTACATGTTTTACCACATGTCAGTGTGTTTATGGACGTATAAATGCTTCATGCTTCAAAAATGTCTGTTTTGTTTCGACGCCTTGACTTCTGTAAAAAGAGCAGATGCCTCGTCCTCGTCCTTCGCCAGCGTTCTCTGAAATATTCCATTATACTTGTTTGATGTCGATGTTGTCCAGTTAAAAAATAAACAGGTATTGTGTGATAATGCACCTCTGTTCAAAATTCACTGGTGTACCACAAACAAACCTCATCACTTTACGATAGGAGCATCTACTTCCACCACGGTAGAAGGGTATACGTACCTAAACTAAAAACTGTGAGAGCAAAATCTACCTTCAAAATATATTTGGACGAAAACATAAGCCCTGAAAAATGACCAGAGCTGTGTTTGAATACCCATACTAACATAAAGTATACTACATACGTAATGAATACTACATACTATTAGTTCATTTTAGGATACTGTAAACGAATGGTATCCTTTCAGTTGAGTGTAATAGCTCTTCAGCTGTCTACCGGAGGTTGATGCTGTTGCTATGCAACCTCTTGCTAGCTAGTTAGCGTAACAAATTGCTAGTTAGACGTTTTACGACTTCAGGTGTGTTCTTAAATTCGTTCTGGAGTGTCAGATTGCACTTTAAATTCAGAATGTTGTCAAATTGTACATTTGTAAATTCAGAGCATTTCACTCTCGGAGTGCACTCTGGATGCTCGCGCCGAGGAGTAGGGTTGACTTGAGCGTTCTGATCTAACAATGGCAGTGAAGCACCCAAGGTAATGTTGGCTAGCTTGCTAGCTACTTCCAGACACAAATGAGACCACTCTGAAAATGTTACTTGTCCTAGCATAGCTGGTTAGGCAGTTTTCATGTTATCAAGAGCGTTGGTGACTGTAACTGTGCTGCTGGCGACAATTTAATTACGCTTTTTTGCCGACGTTTACTGACATCGGCCATATTCAATGGGTGTTGAGCTCTTGTAAATTCATTATTCTGAGCTCTGGTACACTCAGACGAGAGTGATCAGAAATCGGATGAAATAGCAAAAGCGAATTTACGAAAGCACCTGAATGTCCATTGATAACGCACAACGACTATACCATTTAACTAAGATAAGAATGACGGGAATGATCAAGTCAATAAACATTGGGTAGTTAGATATCCTATGGTTAATATATTGGCAAGTTTGATGTATAAGTAGCTAGCTAACATACCTGTACATACTGTAATGATATGCTATGTGGCTCATAAGGACAGCATAGCCAACAAATTGTCAGCCAACATAACGTGTAAGGTAACATTTGAAAAGTCATTACTTTATTACATTGCTAAACATTTTCTTAACATTTGTCATAATTAGTTAAAGCAATACATTTCTATCCATTTTCATTGTACTTTGACTGCATATTTTCTGCCATTTTCTTCAAATCTGTGAAAAACAGTGTTTGGCGAATTTAGTACAACACCCAGGAACTTTTGGCATACTAACTATATCCATACTTTGACCAATAACCACACTATTTACTCAATTTACGATGCAAATAGTACAGCTAGTGTTGTTAGTATGAGTATTCGAACACAGTTCCTGATATTCTGCTTTTACATCTCACTTCATAACCCCTTAACATTAAAATCTAGCAATTGTATTTATATCCCCAATATCTGATGAGTCATCCCAGGGGCATCATGCACCCCAAAAATCTGAGGTTCACAAAGTACCTGATGATGACTGGGAGTGGTACTTAAGGTAGCCCCCTATCCTAAAGTTAGAGAATTTAGCATTTTTCAAACACCTGAAACAGCCCCTTCCTGCCATCTACAGCCAATCATTATGCATTAAGCATACCTATGCATTAAGCATACCTCTTGAGCTGTTTGTATCATCTTGACTGGTGGTTCTTTTCTTAAAGAAACAAATTATGCTTTTCTGCATCTCTGCTAAAAGATTGAAAGAATTATGAGTCTAATTCAGTATGTTTAGTTATTACTTGCTTTTCTAAAGTCTACCAACCTTGCCAGTAGGCATAGTCACGGGAAGTAGGGGTGGTGAGGGTGCTGCAGCACCCCTGAAGAATATTTACTGTACCAGTCAAAGGTTTGGACACACCTACTCATTCAAAGGTTTTTTCTTTATTTGTACAATTTTCTAAATTGTAGAATAATAGTGAAGACATCAAAACTATGAAAAAACACATAAGGAATTATGTAGTAACCAAAGAAGTGTTAAACAAATCCAAATACATTTTAGATTCTTCAAAGTAGCCACCCTTTGCCATGATGAAAGCTTGCACACTCTTGGCATTCTCTCAACCAACTTAATGAGGAATGCTTTTCCAACAGTCTTGAAGAAGTTCTCACATATACTGAGCACTTGTTGGCTGCTTTTGCTTCATCCGTTCACCTACTCATCTTACAAAGACACAGTGGTTGGAAGCGAAACTCATCAGACCAAAGGACAGATTTCCACCGGTCTAATGTCCATTGCTCGTGTTTCTTGGCCAAAGCAAGTCTGTTATTTTTATTGGTGTCCATTAGTAGTTGTTTCTTTGCAGCAATTTGACCATGAAGGCCTGATTCTGAACAGTTGATGTGTCTGTTACTTGAACTCTGTGAAGCATTTATTTGGGCTGCAATGTGAGATGCAGTGAACTCTAATGAACTTATCCTCTGCAGCAGAGGTAACTTTGGGTCTTCCTTTCCTGTGGCGGTCCTCATGAGAGCCAGTTTCATCAAAGTGCTTGAAGGGTTTTGCGACTGCACTTGAAGAACCTTTCAAAGTTCTTGAAATTTTCCACATTGACTGACCTTCATGTCTTAAATCACATGCATTCCAGGTGACTACATCATGAATTTGGTTGAGAGACTGCCAAGAGTGTGCAAAGTTGTCATCAGGGCATAGGGTGACTACTTGAATAATCTCAAATATAAATTAAATAAAATATAAAACACTTTTTTGGTTACTACATGATTCGTTATGTGTTATTTCATAGTTTGTCTTCACTGTTGTTCTACAATGTAGAAAATAGTTTTAAAAAAATAAGAAAAAGCCTGTAATGAGTAGGTGTGTCAAACTTTTTACTGGTACTGCATATATTTTTTATTTAAAAAAAGCAATTCACAAAATTTGTGAACTAAGCCTTTATTACTTCTGTATGAGCAGAGAAAAAAAACTCCACCCAAAAACATCTTCCGCAGGCATGCCAGCTAAGATAATTAGATAAGCTAGCTACTCTAATTTGATCTATAGTTTTAAATGTCTTCTTGGTAGCTAGTTATGAGGTTGGGAGAGAGATTCCCAATCTGGGCAAGCTAAAAGATGACTTGGTAAAACTGCTAAATGGCTCGTAGTATTATAGAGATCAGGAACCCCTTTTCAAAACATGTCCAGTTGCATGTAATGAGTTTCTACAGCCATTACAGGGCTTTTCAGAAGGGTCACCAATTAGCCTGTCTGTCACTCTGTGAATTGTAATTAGAAATTCAGAGTTCAAGACAGCATGTGCAGTAGAGCGAGAGACAGAGAGAGAGTTGAAAACAGCAGTTCCGGGACAAGGTAGCACTTCCGGTGAACAGGTCAGCACGACCAGGTGGACTGGGGACAGGCAGGAGTCATCAGGCCAGGTAATCCTGAGGCATGGTCCTACGGCTCAGGTCCTCTAGGAGGGGAGGAAGAGAGGGAGAGAGAGAGAATTGGAAGGAGCATACTTAAATTCACACCAGATAAAAAAGGAGAATGACAACATATATAACCGACTGACGCTAGCCCCCGTCACAGACTATTGCAGCATAGATACTGTAGGCTGAGACAGGGGGGTCAGGGGACACTGTCCGACGATACCCCCGGATATAACCCCATCCACTTTGCCAAAGCACAGCCCCCACACTACTTGAGAGATATCAATAGACCACCAACTTACTCCCCTGAGACAAGGCTGAATATAGCCAACGAAGATCTCCTCCACTGCACGAGCCCCAGGGGGCGCAAAACCGGACAGGAAGATCACGTCAGTGACTCATCCCACTCAAGTGACGCACCCCTCCTAGGGACGGCATGGAAGAGCAATAGTAAGCCAGTGACTCAGCCCCCGTAATAGGGTCAGAGGCAGTGGATCCCAGTGGAGAGAAGTCAGGCACTTTTGCACCCCTGGGCCAGACTACAATCAATTGTATGACCTACTGAAGAGATGAGTCTTCAGTAAAGACTTAAAGTTCGAGAACAAGTTTGCGTCTCTCACATGGCTAGGCAGACCATACCATAAAAATGTTGCTCTATAGGAGAAAGCCCTGCCTTCAGCTGTTTGTTTGGAAATAGGCACAATAAATAGGCCTGCACCTTGTGACCATAGAGTACTTGTAGGTATGTATGGCAGGGCCAAATTAGAGAGATAGGTAGGAGCACGCCATGTAATGCTTTATAGGTTAGCAGTGAAACCTTGAAATCAGTTCTAGCCATAACAGGAGGCCAGTGTAGAGAGGCTAGCACTGAAGAAATATGATACAATTTGGGTGTTCTAGTCAAGATTCTAGAGCCGTGTTTAGCACTCTCAAGTTTATTTAGTGCATCATCTGGGTAGCCGGAGAGTAGAGCATTGCAGGAGTCTAATCAAGAAGTGGAAAAGGCATGGATCAGCAATTCTGCATGATTTTTTGACAAAAAGTTAGATTTTTTGCAATGTTACGAAGATGGAAAAAAGCTGCCCTTGAAATATTCTTGATATGTTCGTCAGAAGAGAGATCAGGGTCAAGAGTAACGCCGAGGTCCTTTGCAATTTAATTTGAGACGAATGTACAACCATGTAGATTGTCAGATCCAAAAGCAAATCTCTTTGTTTCTTGGGACCTAGAACTAGCATCTCTTTTGTCCGAGTTTGAAAGTTAAACATTTTCCGCCAACTACCTCATTATGTCTGAACCACATTCTACCAGGGCAGGCAATTTTGGGGCTTCACCATGTTTCATCAAAATGTACAGCTGGGTCTGCATATCAGTGAAAGTTGAAATTGTTTTTTTGAAAAAAATAGTGGTCCTAAAATGCAACCTTGAGGAACACCGAAATGTACAATTGATTTGTCAGATGGCAAAACATCCTCAGAGACAAACTGATATGCCACGGCCGTTAACCTCTTGAAGCTAGAGGGCACTATTTTTATGTTTGGAAAAATAATGTTCCCAAAGTAAATGGCCTATTTCTCAGGACCAGATGCTAGAATATATAATTGACAGATTAGGATAGAAAACACTATAAAAGTTTCCAAAACTGTCAAAATGTTGTCTGTGAGTATAACAGAACTGATACTGCAGGCGAAACCTTGAGAAAAATCAAAGCAGGAAGTGACTTCTATTTTGAAAACTCCATGTTCCATAGCCTCCCATTACTCCATTTAAAGGGATATCAACCAGATTCCTTTTCCTATCGCTTCCTCAAGGTGTCAACAGTCTTCAGACATAGTTTCAGGCTTTTGTTTTGAAAAAGGAGCCAGAAAGATAACATCGCATCAGGTGGTCACATGAGTTTTGCTCGCGCAACAGAGTTAGGACAGCTATTGTTTTCCCCTCTCCTACTGTGAAAGACATTTGCGGTTGATATATTATCGATTATATATTTTAAAAACAACCTGAGGATTGATTATAAAAAATGTTTGACATGTTTCTGTGGACATTAATGATATTATTTGGAATTTGTCTGCGTTGTCGTGACCGCTCTTTTCCTGTGGATTTCTGAACATAATGCGCCAAACAAACTGAGGTATTTTGGATATAAAAATAATATTTCTGGAACAAAAGGAACATTTGTTGTGTAACTGGGAGTCTCGTGAGTGAAAACATCCGAAAATCATCAAAGGTAAACGATTAATTTGATGACTTTTCTGATTTGTGACCAAGCTACCTGATGCTAAGTGTACTTAATGTTTTGTCATGCGATCGATAAATTTACACAAACGTTTGGATTGCTTTCGCTGTAAAGCATAATTTCAAAATCTGAGACAACAGGGGGATTAACAAAAGGCTAAGCTGTGTTTTGCAATATTGCACTTGTTATTTCATGAATATGAATATTTTTAGTAATATTATTTGACTGTGGTGCTATGCTATTTAGCGGTTGCTGATGACAATTATCCCTTTTAAGGGATGGGTAGCATCAAGAAGTTAAAAGAAGAGGACCAAGGTAGCGCGTGGTGAGCGTACATTTTCTCTTTATTTGGAAAATGACGCCAAACAAAACAAACACTACAAAAACAAACCGTGAAACTAAAGGCTATGTGCCCTAAACAAAGTCAACTTCCCACAAACACAGGTGGGAAAAAGGGCAACCTAAGTATGGTTCTCAATCAGAGACAATGTTAGACAGCTGGCCCTGATTGAGAACCCTACCCGGCCAAAACATAGAACTACACAACATAGAACATAGAATACCCACCCCAACTCACGCCCTGACCAAACCAAAATAGAGACATAAAATGGATCTCTAAGGTCAGGGCATGACATGATATCTTTTTGACAGATAAGATCTAAACCAGGCAAGAATTTGTCCGTGCAGACCAATTAGGGTTTCCAATCTCTCCAAAATAATGTGCTGATCGATGCTGTCAAAAGTGACACTGACATGCTGACCACACTGCTCGCGTCGCTAGCTAAATTGCCATAAATGTTTCATTCTTTTTGACCTGTCCCCAAAATAATATATTTCAGAGTTAATATAATTCACCTGCGTGTCCTGATCGTGTCTGGTGTAACGGGACAAAATCAACATGCGCAATGGCACGTGCGGCTGGTCAGCATATAAGGGCTAGGTCCCATCTGGACAAGAGGCATACCTATGTAAGAATGCTGTTCATTGACTCAGCACTCAACACCATAGTAAACTCCAAGCTCATCATCAAACTCGAGGCCCTGGGTTTGAACCCCGCCCTGTGCAATAGGGTCCTGGACTTCCTGACGGGTCGCCCCCAGGTGGTGGAGGTAGGAAACAAAACCTCCTCTTCACTGATTCTCAACACTGGGGCCCCACAAGGGTGCGTGCTCAGCCCCCTCCTGTACTGCCTGTTCACCCATGACTGCATGGCCAGGCACTCATCCAACCCAAACATCAAGTTTGCAGACGACACTACAGTAGTAGGCTTGATTACCAACAACGATGATATACAGGGAGGAGGTGAGGGCTCTGGGAGTGTGGTGCCAGAAAAATAACCTCTCACTCAATGTCAAACTGAAGAGATGATCGTGGACTTCAGGAAACAGCAGAGGGAGCACCACCCTATCCACATCGAGGGGACAGCAGTGGAGAAGGTGGAAAGCTTCAAGTTCCTCGGGGTACACATCACTGACAAACTGAAATGGTCCTCCCACACAGACAGTATAGTGAAGAAGGCGCAACAGCGCCTCTTCAACCTCAGGAGGCTAAAGAGATTTGGCTTTAAACCTAAAACCCTCACAAACTTTTACAAATGCACAATCGAGAGCATCCTGTCGGCTGTATAATCGCCTGGTACACGTTAACTGCACTGCCCACAACCACAAAGCTCTCCAGAGGGTGGTGAGGTCTGCCCAATGCATTCCTGGGGGCAAACTTCCCGCCCTCCTGGACACCTACAGCACCAGATGCCACAGGAAGGCTGCTTGTTCACCCCGCTATCATTCAGAAGGCGAGATCAGTAGAGGTGCATCAAAGCTAGGACCGAGAGACTGAAAAACAGCTTCTATCTCAAGGCCAACAGACTGCTAAACAGCCATCAATAGCACATCAATGACTGCCTATAGACATCGATTAGGAATCTTTGACCACTTTTAGAAATGGATCACTAGCCACTTGAATAATGTTTTCGTATCTAGCATTTACTCATATCATATGTATAAACTGCACTCCACACTATTCTACGGTATCTCAGTCATTTTGTGGCTTTTTTTTCACTTTGTGACTTAGTCACTTTGTATCTTAGTCAAATTGTGTTTACATATTGTATCACCCATCTCATATGTATATACTGTATTGTATTTTATACTACACCACTGACTGTTAAACAGCCATCTCCAGAACTTCAGAGGCAGCTGCCTATAGACATACGTAGATAAAGAATTTTATTTGTATTTTTATTTCACCTTTATTTAACCAGGTAGGCAAGTTGAGAACAAGTTCTCATTTACAATTACGACCAGAATCACTGGCCACTTTAAGGAAATGAAACACTAGCCACTTTTATAATGTCTCCATATCTTGATTACTCATCTCATATGTATACACTGTATTCTATACTATGCCACTGTATCTTAGTCCAATGCCGCTCTGACATGTAAGTATATAGTCTTAATCCTTTCCTTACTTAGATTTACATGTATTTTGTGTATATGTTGTGAAACTGTTAGATATTACTTGTTAGATATTACTGCACTGTTGGAGCTAGAAGCACAAGTATTTCGCTACACGTGTATGTGACCAATACGTTTGATTTGAGGAGCACAAGCACAGATGCAGAGCCTTGGAGCCTCTGACTCCATTAAAAGGTAATTTACCACCTTCACGAGTGCAGTCTCAGTACTATGATGGGGTCTAAAACCAGACTGAAGTGTTTTGTATTTATTATTTGTCTTCAGGAAGGCAATGTGTTGCTATGCAACAGCTATTTCAAATATTTTGGAGAGGAATAGGAGATTTGATATAGGCTGATTGTTGTTTTTACATTTTCCAGGTCAAGGTTATGCTTTTTTAGGACAGGCTTTATTACCTCCACTTTTTGTCACACCCTGAACTGTTTCACCTGTCCTTCACATGTCTCCCATCTTCCCCATTATCCCCTTTGTATTTATACCTGTGTTTTCTGTCTGTCTGTGCCAGTTGGTCTTGTTTGCCAAGTCAACCAGCGTTTTTCTCCTAGCTCTTGTTTTTCCCAGTCTCTGTTTTTCTCATCCTCCTGGTTCTGACCCTTGCCTGTCCTGACTCTGTGCCCACCTGCCTGACCATTCTGCCTGCCCCTGACCTCGAGCCTGCCTGCTGCCCTGTACCGTTTTGGACTCTGACCTGGTTATGAACTCTTGCCTGTCCCCAACCTGCCTTTTGCCAACCCCTTGGACTATAATAAATATCAGAGCTTAAACCATCTGCCTCCCGTTCCTGCATCTGGGTCTCGCCTTGTGTCGTTATACTTTTAGAGTTTGGAATACATCCGGAGGATAGGGAGCTGTTTATTATGTTCAACATAGGAGGGCCAAGCACAAGAAGTAGCTCTTTCTGTAGTTTCTGTAGTTGGAAAAGGGTCCAGTATGCAGCTGGAAGTTTTAGAGGCCGTGAACATTTTCTTGAATGGGTCAAGAGATGCATGATTATAAAACTTGAGTGTCTCCATTGATCCTAGGTCCTGGCAGTTCTGTGCAGACTCGGGACAATTGAGCTTTGGAGAAATATGCAGATTCAAAGAGGAGTCCGTAATTTTTTTTCTAATGATCATGATCTTTTCATCTAAGAAGTTCATGAATTAATCACTGCTGAAGTGAAAGCCATCCACTCTTGGAGAATTCAGCTTTTTAGCTTTGCGACAGTATGAACATTTTGAGGGGGATTGTTCTTATTCTCCTCAATTAGGTTGGAAAAATAGGCCGATCGAGCAGCAGTGAAGGCTCTTCGATATTGCACGTTACTGTCTTTCCAAGCTACTCAGAAGACTTCCAGTTTGGTGGAGCACCGGTTCCGTTCCAATTTTCAGGGCTCTGGTATTTTCTGTATACCAGGGAGCTAATTTCTTGTGACAAATGTAGAGAAAATGTTTTTAAAATATATTATGGGTGCAATTGCATCTAGGGAATTATGCAAAGTTAAGTTTAGATCCTCATTTAGGTGGTTAACCGATTGTAATTTTATTTTATTTTTGTCTTAAAAAAAATATTTTAGATTTTTTTTTGTAGTCTGACATTCTTGGGTAGGTGGAGGTCGTCTGGAAGGGCATCTAGGAATCTTTGGGTTGTCCAAAATGTATAGGGCGACTTTTGATGATCCTTGGTTGGGGTCTAAGCAGATTGTTTGTTGCCATTGCAAACATAATAAAATGGTGGTCCGATAGTCCAGGATTATGAGGAAAAACATTTAGATCCACAATATTAATTCCATGGGAAAAAAACAGATCCAGGGTATGACTGTGGTAATGCTTAGGTACATCGACATGTTGGACAAAACCCCCTGGTCTGATGGCTCCGAAAGCCTTTTGGAGTGAGGCTGTGGACTTTTCTATGTGAATATTGAAGTCACCAAAATGTAAATATTATCTGCCATGACTTACAAGGGCCGATAGGAATTCAGGGAACTCAGTGAGGAATGCCATATATGGCCCAGGAGGCCTGTGAAACAGATATAAAAAGTGATTGAGTAGGCTGCATAGATTTCATGAATAAAACGAAAACGCAGTCATTTTTTACATTTTAATGCATTTTAATGAAATTCCAAATAGTCTTCATAATGTCCACAGAAACATGTCAAACTTTTTTATAATCATTCCTCAGGTAGTTTTTAAAATATATATTCACACCGAGTGTGTAGGTTTTTCAATAACAGCGGGAGGAACAATGGCGGCTTTACTCTGTAGCGCAAAAACTCACTCTGAGAGCCCCCACCTATCCACTTACGCAATGTGATCTTTCACGTTCATTTTTCAAAATAAAAGCCTGAAACTATGTCTGAAGACTGTTGACACCTTAGGGAATCCAGAGAAAAAGGATTCTGGTTGATATCCCTTTGAATGGAGGATAGGCATGCAAAGGAACAATTACTCTCCAAATTAAAATGTATAGGTTAGAAAGAGGAAAGATCATAGCAAGTCCATCCAGATTCAGGTGTCAGACTCCAAGGGAATCATATTGCAGGTGCTGTCTTTTTGCCTACATGACAGCTAATTTAATCTATCACTGTCAGTCACTCACAAACAAATTACAAGGTCCAGAGATTCCCTCAGGCTCAGTTTTGAACACTAAGTCAAATACATTTTTGTTGTTAATAGTAGGAAAACGAGATGCTCATGGGGAGAGACCACCCTGCCTACTCACTACTTGTTAAAATTAGAGACACCTCACCTGCAAAATACATCCTTAATGGGAATACTTTTATACTGTTGTTATATTTCACTGGATGCAATGAAGGCGTTTGACCATCTTGAATGGACATAACTATAGTCTATGTTTGTGGCTATGGACTTCGGTAACGGATTCATTTTAATGATAAAGGTGCTCTATGCCAATGCAACAGCAATGGTTTTGACAGGAAAAATTGCTCTCCTCTATTTCCTGTCTCTACAGGAAATCACCAGGGATGACCACTCTCCCCTCTGCTTTTCACCCTCTCTCTTGAACCTTTAGCTCAGACTGTACGTCAGTCTACCCTTGTCTGGCCGATAACAATTCACAATACTCACAATACTCGTCAACTCACAATCATTACGACCAGGAATATGACTCTCCCGAAGGGGCATCCTCTGTTTTTTCTTCCACCCAGGACAATGGATCGGATCCCAGCAGGCGACCCTAAACGACGACGCCGTAAAAGGGGCAAGCGAAGCGGTCTTCTGGTCAGGCTCCAGAGACGGGCACATTGCGCACCACTCCCTAACATACTACTCGCCAATGTCCAGTCTCTTGACAACAAGGTTGATGAAATCCGAGCAAGGGTAGCATTCCAGAGAGACATCAGAGACTGTAACGTTCTTTGCTTCACGGAAACATGGCTCACTCGACCACATTATCTTCCAAGAGAATTCTCTTCAATTATAATCACAGCCGTATATATTCCCCCCCAAGCATACACATTGATGGCCCTGAACAAACTTTATTTGACTCTATGTAATCCGGAAACCACATATCCTGAGGCTGCCCTGCATTCATTGTAGCTGTGAATTTTAACAAGGCTAATCTGAAAGCAAGACTCCCTAAATTCTATCAGCATATCGATTGTGCAGCCAGGGCTGGTAAACCCTGGATTATTGTTATGCATTGTTATGCTAACTGACGCATAGAAGGCCCTCCCCATATAGAAGGCCCTCCTCCATTTTGTTGCTTCCAGCCTACAGACAGAGACTAAAACAAGAAGCTCCCGCACTCAGGTCTTTTCAACGCTGGTCCGACCAATCTGATTCCATGCTTCAAGACTGCTTCGATCACGTGGATTGGGATATGTTCAGCATTGCGTCCAACAACAACATTGACGAATGCGCTGATTCGGTGAGCGAGTTCATTAGAAAGTGCATTGACGATGTTATACCCACAGCAACGATTAAAACATTCCCAAACCAGAAACCATGGATTGATGGCAGCATTCGCGTGAAACTGAAACCGCGAACCGCTGCTTTTAACCAGGGCAAGGTGGCCCGGAAACATGACCGAATACAAACAGTGTATCTATTCCCTCCGCAAGGCAATCAAACAAGCTAAGTGTCAGTATAGAGATAAAGTAGAATCGCAATTCAACGGCTCAGACACAAGAAGTATGTGTCCGGGTCTACAGTAAATTACGGATTACAAAAAGAAAACCAGCCCCGTCGCGGACCAGGAAGTCTTGCTCCCAGACAGACTAAATAACTTTTTTGCTCGCTTTGAGGACAATACAGTGCCACTGACACGCTACCAAAACCTGCGGGCTCTCCTTCACTGCAGCCGACGTGAGTAAAACATTTAAACGTATTATCCCCCGCAAGGCTGCAGGCCCAGAGGGCATCCCCAGCCGCGTCCTCAGAGCATGCGCAGACCAGCTGGCTGGTGTGTTTACGGACATATTCAATCAATCCTTATCCCAGTCTGCTGTTCCCACATGCTTCAAGAGGGCCACTATTGTTCCTGTTCCCAAGAAAGCTAAGGTTACTGAGCTAAATGACTACCGCCCCGTAGCACTCACTTCCGTCATCATGAAGTGCTTTGAGAGACTAGTCAAGCACCATATCACCTCCACCCTACCTGACACCCTAGACCCACTCCAATTTACTTACCGCCCCAATAGGTCCACAGATGACGCAATCGCAACCACACTGCACACTGCCCTAACCCATCTGGACAAGAGGAATACCTCTGTGAGAATGCTGTTCATCGACTACAGCTCAGCATTTAACACCCTGTGTCTCGACCCCGCCCTGTGCAACTGGGTACTGAATTTCCTGATGGTCCGCCCCCAGGTGGTGAGGGTAGGTAACAACATCTCCACCCCGCTGATCCTCAACACTGGGGCCCCACAAGGGTGCGTTCTGAGCCCTCTCCTGTACTCCCTGTTCACCCTCGACTGCGTGGCCATGCACGCCTCCAACTCAAATCATCAAGTTTGCGGACGACACTACAGTGGTAGGCTTGATTACCAACAACGACGACACGGCCTACAGGGAGGAGGTGAGGGCCCTCGGAGTGTGGTGTCAGGAAAATAACCTCACACTCAACGTCAACAAAACAAAGGAGATGATTGTGGACTTCAGGAAACAGCAGAGGGAGCATCCCCTTATCCACATCGACGGGACAGTAGTGGAGAGGGTAGTAAGTTTTAAGTTCCTCGGCTTACACATCACGGACAAACTGAATTGGTCCACCCACACAGACAGCGTTGTGGGGAAGGCGCAGCAGCGCCTCTTCAACCTCAGGAGGCTGAAGAAATTCAGCTTGTCACCAAAAGCACTCTCAAACTTCGACAGATGCACAATCGAGAGCATCCTGTCGGGCTGTATCACCGCCTGGTACGGCAACTGCTCCACCCACAACCGTAAGGCTCTCCCGAGGGTAGTGAGGTCTGCACAACGCATCACCTGGGGCAAACTACCTGCCCTCCAGGACACCTACACCACCCGATGTCACAGGAAGGCCTTAAAGGACAACAACCACCCGAGCCACTGCCTGTTCACCCCGCTATCATCCAGAAGGCGAGGTCAGTACAGGTGCATCAAAGCAGGGACCGAGAGACTGAAAAACAGCTTCTATCTCAAGGCCATCAGACTGTTAAACAGCCACCATTAACATTGAGTGGCTGCTGCCAACATACTTACTCAACTCCAGCCACTTTAATAATGGAAATTGATGGGAATTGATGTAAAAATGTATCACTAGCCACTTTAATCAATGCCACTTAATATAACGTTTACAAACCCTACATTACTCATCTCATATGTATATGTTTATACTGTACTCTATCATCTACTGCATCTTGCCATCTTTATGTAATACATGTATCACTAGCCACTTTAAACTATGACACTTTATGTTTATATACCCTACATTACTCATCTCATATGAATATACTCTACTCTATACCATCTACTGCATCTTGCCTATGCCGTTCTGTACCATCACGCATTCATATATCTTTATGTACATATTCTGTATCCCTTTACACTTGTGTGTATAAGGTAGTAGTTGTGGAATTGTTAGGTTAGATTACTCGTTGGTTATTACTGCATTGTCGTAACTAGAAGCACAAGCATTTCGCTACACTCGCATTAACATCTGCTAACCATGTGTATGTGACAAATAAAATTTAATTTCATTTGGTTAGAAAATGTATGTAATGCTTGTGTGTGCGGGCGCTGTCCTCAGATAATCGAATGGTGTGCTTTCGCCGTAAAACCGTTTTGAAATCTGATAACACGGCTGGATTAACAAGAAGTTAAGCTTTTAAATGCCAGTTGTATTTTCATGAATGTTTAATATTAAAATTTCTGTTATTTGAATTGCTCTGCAATTTCACCGGATGTTGTCGAGGTGAGACGCTAGCGTCCCAGTGATCTGTAAGCAGTTGCTGCACACTGAATAATTGGTCTTTAGTTTGTAGATTTCTTAACTTTCAGCATGGGGATGATAGTTTAAAACCATTTTGCAACATCTGGCTCACGGCTTAGTCTGCTAAGGGGACCCGTCCCTTCGTTATCTTGGCTAAATGAAAATTTTGTCACAAGTTCTTTTATTAACTCTGTGGAAAGGGGCGTTCCATGGCGTTTGGGTTTAATGTCTGTGCTTTTGAGGTGTCAAAGCCCTTTATCTCAACAATGGCAGGAGAATCAAACAGGCGACCCCAACCAAATGCAGAAAGCTTTGAAGCTGCATCCCGCTGTTCAGAGGTAATTAAAATACAGTACCCTCTGTATGTAAAAAATTATAAAGCAAGAAAAAAGTACAAAATGAAACTCCTTATCAAGAGACACTTTTTGCTGACTGTTTTAAAAATGGGAACACAAGCAACTTAATCTTCCACACAGACCCTGCCCTGGCATGGCACAGTGCTAAATTAGCAAACTACCCCTCTGTTAAGAGGGGGATGGGGTATTAGCGATGGGTGGAAACTCAGGATATTAGACATTGAGGACTCAGCCAATATAATTCTCTATAAGTCTGGAACAGTATTCGTACAGGGCAACCCCAAACAGTTTCAGCTGGACCTAATCAAAGAATTAGCTCAGCAGGAGAAGCTCTCCCTTGAGAAAGATACCCCCACCCCGAGCGGGTCAGAACAGACCTATTCATTATATAACCCAACAGAGGAGCAACCCCAATCGGAAAGTCAACCTCCCAGCACAGAGAACTACTCCCGCATTGAAATTATGGATGAATTCACCCAGCTGGAGGTAAGGCAGCTGGATACACTCCAGTCAGCACAGACCCAGACAACAGTCCAACATAACTAGACCTGGAGAGCTGGAGGTGGAGCGAGATATATCTGGACTGTAGTGAGACAACCTATACAGGAGAAAGAGCAGCAGAACAGAACACTGGAGGAAAGGGTGAGGGGATGGCGTGTGAGCGAGAACAACCTACCAGAGAGGTGGCCACCCCCACAAAGAAGCCAGCAGAACAGCCCACTTCAGCTCCCGACAAAAGTCTCGACACCACAGCAGAACAGTCCACCCCAGACACTGACCATAGCGTTGAAATCCCAGCGGGACAGACAAATGAAGAACCCCAAGCCCAGGGGATTTCACCCCCTCTGAGTAACCCCCGTCAGCCATCCTTATAGCCCTCCTGATACATCCCCCCCCCACACACACACACATACCCACTGAGGACATACACAGGACACAGGGAAATATATTTTTAAAAAAACAGTGTCTAAACTCTGGTGTCCAAACACACAGCGATCTCTCTAGATCTTCTGTGTGAGGACCAACTAGGGTCACTCAGCCACATAATAATATACACAGGCACAAACGACCTGAGAGCACAGCAGGAAAGGATGGCCACAGCACTCAAGGGAAAAGTTTTAAAAGCTTCTTCTACTTTCCCCAATGCACAAGTGGTTATCTCCACCCTGCTACCATGAAAAGACTCCACCTGCTACCATAAAGCAGGTAAACGCAAGTATTTCCTTTGACTGTGCCTCAAAACCAAGTAAACCACCACTCCACCCTGGACTTGAACAGCCTTTACGACCAGGTCCACCTATACAAGGCAGCAGTGCCCATCTTCGCCCGGAACCTAAAAGGACATCGCTCTCAAACGCAGCCCCATCACTTCACACAGGAGCAACAGATCAATAGACACCCCACCCAGACCAGTGAGACACTATCCCAGACCTCTTGGACCCCTCCGGACATACACAGAGGTCTCATGCCAAGAGGACCTACATCCAGACCACAACACCACCAGCCACATCCACACCCCCACCCCACCCAATCAACACCCCCCAAGTCAACCATGCCCACACCCCATTTAGGTCCCCTCAGATCAGACCTATGCCTCTCCTGCCAACCCCGTTCCCGCAAAGAGGGCCTCAACATGGAAGTCACACATGCCGTGAGCGGGCAAACAGGCCAACCCCCACTCTTACACTAGCCCAAGCCCAAGCCAATCCAATGTAATGTACCAAGGGATGTCCTGGTTGGTGTTTGCCATTGCGGTCCCCCTCTGGTGGTTTACCCCGGTAGGCCTTCTGCAAATAGAGCAGGCCACCACAAGGCTGGGCAGTGGATGTCCGGATTGGGATCACCGATACAGACCAGGCTGGTGGATCTAGGCAATAACATAGGCAGATGTTAACAACGCACACACACTCACGAATACATAATTACATTTCTTCCCAAAAGAGCGGCATTGTAGCACTAAGTGATGGTTGTATGGGAAACTTGTTTATGGCTCTCACTTCCTAAGTGTCACAGGAAATGAAACGAAAACTATTGAAAGCATAAACAAAAGATATACAAAATATTATTATCACACGTTAATCATCTATTTGGACTGTATTCTGTATACGTCCAAGGTCTTGGCAAAATACCCTACCATGGCATTGTCTAATGTCATATCTCAGGCATTCCTAATGCCTGCCTGTTGCTTAGGGCACTATCCTAAGTTGATAACAACATGATGTAAGCTGTAAGGCAACAGTTTTGGGCAGTCTACAAGGATGACCTATGGACCTCTGTGGAGAAACTGGTGAGTGCTGTAGCTGTAAAGGCCTCAGTGTAAATGTTCAACTTTACTAAGGGGACCTGTAGTAGTTTTACTATACGTCAATGTGTCTTACACCATTGTAGTGGTGATAGGTATGAAGGAGTCTATTTCATATCCATGTTATCCACGGAGGAGCTAACCTCACGACGGAAGTGCTCTCTAAGCACTGAACCAGTCGTATGCGGTGTGATCATGGTTCATGACTTCTAATAACTTTCCTCCTGAATGGAGGGTTATTTTTATTAGTGGCATGTGTGTTAACCATCAGAAGAGTGTTCTGGAGATTCCCTTACACTTGTTGCAGTCTGAGGGACTACTAGCTCCTCTATCAATAGCAATTTCACGAGGTTACTGATTGTTGCTGGACTGACTGTGCTGGCATTGGTACTGGCATTCAAGGGGACCAGTTATCCTACCGATTTATTCTGAAATGTTATCCTACCGGAACAAATGATTAGAGCATTGTAGTTGAAACTACACATGGCAAGGCATGATTATCTTTGACATTTGTTTTGGAGGTGGAACGTCCACTGAACTTCTTTTACGACCGGTGTGGTACACCTCAGTAATATCTTAGATGTGTTCTAAGGTTATCCCCATTGAGGGGCCTGTCCGCTCCTCTCTGTTCTCATAAGAGAGTTTACAACTATATTTGTTTTCTGCTCTGGCGGCCTCGTACAGTGTTGCACGTTGTCTCAACCGATTATTAGTCTGGGCTACTATTCACCCCAATGTATCTCGGGACCCCCCCCACCAGCTGTTGGTGTTGGTATCCGAGGCACAAACGAAAAGGTCGGACCCTAAAGTATGTACGAGTTGTCAGCGGCCGCATTATGAGAATGGCTGTAACCTTCCAACCAAATCTCCTGGTGTTTGTGCTTCAAAACGCTCAGTGGCTGTCGAGGCCTGTCAGTCACCGCAGCGTTTGCGTGTGGTAACCACTTCAGTACCTGCAAACTGAGACAAGGATGTCTGTCTGTGTGATATCACAAAGTGCTTCACAAGTGGGAGTCATCAGGTCAGTTGCTGGACTGACGCCATTAGTGTCATTGTAAGGGGTGACAGTACCCCAACAAAGCGGAAGATGCATCATTGGAAGCAGAGTACACTCTCCACGTCAATGTTTTATTTCTGAGAAGGCCGCAGTGCTTGCGAAAGTGTCTGAAGGGCAAGAGAAGTTCATCTCAGCTACAGTATTGCATGACTTCAAGCAGGAAGAAAGTGGCTCATTCACAGAGACTGCTGGCTTGAAATCATGAAAAGAATAGTACATCAGGTTTTCTGATGGAATGTGTCGAGATATCGTATTATCTCCTTGGTTTGGATTCTGCACCAAGAGGTTACAAAACCTATTATTCCAAGGGGGGCTGTTGACAGATATCCCTCATGAATGACTACGTTGCATACATGGTTGGTTTTCCAATCCATCAGTGGGAGTAACCGATCCATCAAGTCTGCTCTGAGTAGCAGGGATTCAGATTCGAGGCTGGTAACATACAGGGTGAACAAGCGATACGTCCTGGAAGTGTAGTATCCGAATGACTTTTGATGTGAGAGGTGAGGTAGTCTGAGTGAAACTTCAAAGTGTATGGTGCATCGTTCCACTTTTATCCAACTTTTAGTTGGCTTCAAAGCACTTTTGAGATCCTTGAACAATGTTTGAGAGATGAACGATATCGTCGCGCCCAAATCAGTTATCGCATGACAAGTTAGGACTGTTTCCAGGTATGGCTGTTTAGAGTTGCATTTAATTGACATATTGCCCACAAAGTGGAGTGGTCTTTCACAACGGCGTGATGTGCCATTTCTGTTCAAGGTGAAAGCAGATCGACTTGTCAGAATTTGAGTTGGCTTGGTTGTATCAAAGCTTTTTACCTTTTTCTCCGCAAACTTTGTATCAGTCTATAGACAAAGTCTGTGGACTTGTTCCTTGATCGAGCAGGCCCTGGACAGGGTCTCAAGTGAGAGCTGGAGAAATTGGATTTTTTTACGTCTTTGCTAAAGGTGTTAATTCCTGTGGACCTGGTATCCGGCAATTCCCTGTCTAGTCATTGTGACTTATCTTTTTCCCTTTTCTCAAAATTTACTCACTTTAGTTCTTCACGTAGTGGAACATCTAGAGAATATTGGTCTATGTTTTGATTGTCCTTTTACCCTTTGTTACCCTTGTACTCTGACACTTTGTGTGGGTTGGGTCGCGGGAACGTAGTGTTCAGGTCGAATGTAGCGACAGTCATTTTGATGGTGACGTACTTTACAGTTATTTCAACCGCAGTGGTTATTGGATTAGTGGTTTTGTGGTAGAAACCGTTGTTGTGCGTCATCTCTCAATGCTCCAATAACTAATTATGCACCCTCTAACAGGAGTGAGTGCTCCTGGTCAAACTTCAAAACCGAGATGCCTCAAAAGCTGTGCTTGCAAGCTCTCTATGTTGTAAGATAGGCAAGCCAACATGGGCTCGTAGGGCCCAAGTAGGTAATGACGGTGGGACACGTTCGACAGAAACATTTGTTTGAATGGTAACAGCTCTTCCATTCCTGTTTCAGTGAGTAGGCCAAAGTAAGCTGAACGAAGCCTATGATAGTGCGTGTACATTCTGAGCTTGTTTGACAGTGTTAGCCAGCGAGCTATCGTGTTTGCGAGTCGCAGAACCACTGACTTCTAATTTCAAAGCTGTGGCAAGTTTAGCGTAGTCGTTTAGCACGTGTTGCTGTTGTAGACGAATGAACCTCGTCACCTGTCTATTTGACGTTCGCTTCAACAAGTAAAGCCTGTCAGAACCCATAAGTTTCTGTAATCTATGCTGAGAAGGTTAACATGAAGCTGACTTTAAGTCCGGCAAGGAGGAACACATCGCTCAAGCTGCCCTGTGCACTGTAGCCGAGATTGGATTGACAGCTCTTGGTCCCCAGAGGGCTACGCCACAAGCATGAAGTGTATTTTTGAGAGACAAGCACTGGTCAGAAACACAGGCAGCTGCAGTGCCAGGTCCTGTGGTTATCCATGTGTGAGGTTTACACCACGCTACACTGGGAATTACCCTGTGTGTGTGGGTAAAGAGAGTGGGGGACAATGTCCTTATGAGAAAGAGAACTTTGACATTTTATTTTACCCAGCAAGTTAACTGGGAACACTTTCTTTTTTATGGCAACATCCTGGGGAATATTTACAGGGGAGATGAACGAATCCACTGGAAGCTAAAGATGATTGGGAAGTTAGTCAGGACACTGGCTAAAAGACAGCACCCTAAACAAGACAATGTCCCCAATCTCTGTCCTTGAGCATTGGGATATTTTTTTGACCAGAGGAAAGAGTGCCTCCTACTGGCCCTCCAATACCACTTCCACCAGCATCTGGTCTCCCATCCAGGGACTGACCAGGACCAACCCAGCTTAGTTTTAGAGGCAAGCCAGCAGGGTGGTACTGAAAGTTTTCTTGGTTCATGCCCCATATCATTTTCTGCTCTTTACAGAAAGGCTGTCCCATGAGTTCTCCAAAATAAAAATGCACAAGTGTTAGGGCCACAATGTGGACTGTAAAAGAGACTGGAGGGGATATTTAAGAATTCAGTTACTTTTACTGAAACAAACATTTTTATGGTGACAAGTGGATCTCATCTGATGATACCGTTGTGGAAAATAAAATGATCAGTCAGCTTTTGCAAACTTATGAACTAAATGTAGACCCTACTCAGTTAAATCCAGTTAAAGAAAATATCTCACAGCTGGTTTTTTATTCATTTCCTTAGCCAACCAGTGCTTACACTGGTGTAAAATGATAAAGAAACCCAACTTGTTCAAACATACTTTCTCTCTGCACTGGAAGAGGGATTTTCTTTAAACTTTTCCCACAAACCTTCATTGATTTAATAGCGCTATTAATTAAACAGAGCTCCCCACAGGCATAGCTCCCAGTCTACAGCGTATGCATACCTGCCAGCTCACGCATAACTCGTCCCATGTGATGCCTTGCTGGATGTGCTCCTTTGAGTGGCACTGACAGGTAAACTTTGTCCGAGCCCCCACAGAAATCCAACTAGCATAATAATAACAAATCCCCATCAAAATCTGTTACAGCCTGAATTCCAAATGGATAAAAAAATTGTTTTATCTCACCCATCAACACAAAATACAGAAATCTCATTTACATTGACCTCCAAAAGTGTTCAGACAGTGACACATTTTTTGTTTTGGCTCTGTACTCCAGCACTGCATATAAGTGAATTTGTCCCAATACAGTTCAGTTCAAAGCAATACACATCAATAGTGATGAAAACCTTGTTTCATTTATATTTGTTCAAGATTAACACAATTTATTCCACCCATGTCTTGACATTTCTTTTTCTTATTTTAATTGCGCTTTTATTGATAAATGTGATCTAGCAGACGTAAATTGCAAATATTAACCATGTATGCCATCTACATTGTTTATAATTGATATATGTCAACATCTAAGTATTGAGTATTTTAATGGAAATTGTTATGACTATTGTTTAAAAAAAACAATAATGTTGTGGGTCCCACAAACATTGGGTGAATAACAAAACCATGAACACCAGACAATGGTTAATATGAGCCTAGAGGAAAGTCTTTGTACTCAGGCCTGGAGGGAAGCCAAAGACTTTTGATTAACCAAGAGTGGTAAAGCGGCCTTTACTGGTTCTAACAGCAGACCTATCAGCATGCTGCCAGCTCTTAGCAAAACTGCTTGAAAAAATGGCACTTGACCAAATACAATGCTATTTCTCTGTAAACAAATTAGATAACGGCACTCAACATGTACTGCACCGACACAAATGACTGATGATTGGTTAATGGAAATTGATAATAAGAAGATTGTGGGAGTGTAACGTCTGCTTCCAACACACACCCTCAAACACATAGATTCCCTGAACGCAGCTCACTTTCCAGCCCACTTTCCAGCTCACACTCTCAAACACCTAGATCCCCTGAACGCAGCTCACTCTCCAGATCCCAATCACCTGAATTCTAATCACCTGTTCACACACCTGTATGTCATTATCACACACTATTTAGTTCAGTTCTTTGCACCCCGTCACTGTGATGTATTGTTTGTTTTGTGACACACAGCTTTTGGCATCCTATGTATGATAGTTATCCCTGCATCACTAGCAGTGCCTATTCCCTACATGTACTTCATCGGATTTCCTGTTACCTACCCATTGCCTGATATTCTGGACTACGTTACTAGCCTTTTCCCTGCCCGTACTGTTGCTCTTTTGGACCCCCTGTGTATGACCTTCTGCCTGCCCCTGGACCCAGCTACGTGCCTCCTCCTGTGGTCCTTTGCAATAGACACCTGCTGCACCCTGCGCTTGAAACCAGCTTTGGAGCTGTACTATTAGATTTCAGTGTAGCTTTTGATATTATTGACCATAACCTGTTGAGAAAATGTACGTTTTATGTTTTTTCAACCTCTGCCATATCATGTATTCATTGCTATTTATCTAATAGAGATCTGAGGGTTTTCTTTATTGGAAACTTCTCTAATGTCAAACATGTAAAGTGTGGTGTACCGCAGGGCAGCTCTCTAGGCCCTCTTTTCTACTTTTACCAATGACCTGCTACTGGCATTAAACAAAGCATGTGTGTGCATGTATGCTGATGATTCAACCATGTACGCCTCAGTAACCACAGCTAATAAAGTCATTTAAACCCTTAACAAAGATTTGCAGTATGTTTTAGAATGGGTGGCCAGTTATGAAACTGGTCCTGAAGTGTCACACCCTGATCTGTTTCACCTGTCCTTCTTATTGTCTCCACCCCCTCCAGGTGTCACTTATTTTCCCCAGTGTATTTATCCCTGTGTTTTCAAGTCACCCAGCGGTTTTCCCATTCTCCTGTTTTTTGAATTCTCCTTTTTCTAGTCCTCCCGGTTTTGACCCTTGCCTGTTTCTAGACTTTGTACCTTGCCTGCCTGACCATTCTGCCTGCCTTGACCATGAGCCTGTCTGCCACTCTGTACCTCTTGAACTCTGTACCTCCTGGACTCTGATCTGGTTTTGACCTATTTGCCTGTCCACAACCACTCTTGCCTACCCCTTTGGATTAACTTCTTGCGTCGAGCAATCCCGTATCCGTGAGCGTAATCATAGCCTCAAGCTCATTACCATAACGCAACGTTAACTATTCATGAAAATCGCAAATGAAATGAAATAATATATTGGCTCACAAGCTTAGCCTTTTGTTAACAACACTGTCATCTCAGATTTTCAAAAAATGCTTTTCAACCATAGCTACACAAGCATTTGTGTAAGAGTATTGATAGCTAGCATAGGATTAAGCCTAGCATTCAGCAGGCAACATTTTCACAAAAACAAGAAAAGCATTCAAATAAAATCATTTACCTTTGAAGAACTTCGGATGTTTTCAATGAGGAGACTCAGTTAGATAGCAAATGTACATTTTTTCCAAAAAGATTATTTGTGTAGGAGAAATCGCTCCGTTTTGTTCATCACGTTTGGCTAAGAAAAAAATCTGAAAATGCAGTCTCTACAACGCCGAACTTTTTTCCAAATTAACTCCATAATATCGACAGAAACATGGCAAACGTTGTTTAGAATCAATCCTCAAGGTGTGTTTCACATATCTATTCGATGATAAATCATTCGTGGCAGTTTGGTTTCTCCTCTGAACCAAATGGAAAAATGCACGCAGCTGGAGATTACGCAATAATTTCGACGGAGGACACCAAGCGGGCACCTGGTAAATGTAGTCTCTTGTGGTCAATCTTCCAAAGATATGCCTACAAATACGTCACAATGCTGCAGACACCTTGGGGAAACGACAGAAAGTGTAGGCTCATTCCTGGCGCATTCACAGCCATATAAGGAGACATTGGAACACAGCGCATTCAAAATCTGGGGCACTTCCTGTATGAAATGTCATCTTGGTTTTGCCTGTAGCATTAGTTCTGTGGCACTCACAGGCAATATCTTTGCAGTTTTGGAAACGTCAGAGTGTTTTCTTTCCAAAGCTGTCAATTATATGCATAGTCGAGCATCTTTTCGTGACAAAATATCTTGTTTAAAACGGGAATGTTTTTTTATCCAAAAATTAAAAGAGAGCCCCCTATATCGAAGAAGTTAATAAACATTGTAAGACTCCAACCATCTGCTCCTGTGTCTGCATTTGGGTCTCGCCTTTTGCCTTGATACTGAACATCTCTAAAACTAAGAGCATTGTATTGGGTACAACTCAATCCCTAAGTTCTAGACCTCGGCTGAATCTACTTGTTGTTACCTTAGATTGTAAACTATCATGGTCAAAACATATTTGCTGAACAAAAATATTAATGCAACATACAATAATTTCAATGATTTCACTGAGTTACAGTTCATATAAGGAAATCTGCAAATTGACATAAATTAATTGTGCCCTAATCTATGGATTTCACATGACTGGGCAGTGGTACAGCAATGGGTGGGCCCAGGAGGGCAAAGACCCACCCACTTTGGAATCATGCCCAGACAATCAGCATGAGTATTCCCCCACAAAAGGCCTTTATTACAGACATAAATACCCCTGTTTTATAAGCTTTCCAAGTGGCTGGTCTCAGACAATTCCGCAGGTGAAGAAACTGGATATGGAGATTCTGGGATGGCGTGGTTACACATGGTGCCAAATTCTCCATAACGACGTAATGTCTCTACCTTAAACCACCTCCGTTTAAGGTAGAGAAATTAACATAAAATTATCTGGCAACAGCTCTGGTGGACATTCCTGCAGTCAGCATGCCAATTGCACACTCCCTGTTGTGTGACATAACTGCTCATTTTAGAGCAGCCTTTTATTGTACCCTGCACAAGGTGCACCTGTGTAATGTCTTGTTGTTTAATCAGCTTCTTGATATGCCACACCTGTCAGGTGGATGGATGCAAAGGAGAAATGCTCATTAACAGGGATGGAAACAAATTTGTGCACAACATTTGAGAGAAATTAGCTTTTTGTGTTAATGGAAAGTTTCTGAAATGTTTTATTTCTGCTCATGAAACATGGGGCCAACAGTTTTCATGTTTCATTTATATATTTGTTCAGTATAGATTCAGTATAGATAAATGGTTGTAAAGATGGGGAAAAGTCTGTCCATAATTAAGACAGGGTTCCCCAACTGGCGGCCAGCGGGATTTTGGCCCACTTGTGATTTCATTTGGCCCCCCAAGTTTTCTGAGCAAAAAATATATATAATGTAAACACAAGGTCTGAAATGATTGTTTTAGTGAAATATATTTGCTTCTTGTGGTCAATTTGCAGCCCCTGACCATCCGCTCAAGAAAACAATTGTCCCGCAGCTGAATCTAGTTGACGGTCCCTGGTTTAAGATGACCACACGCCCATCCTGCCATGGTCCTCCGTTCATGAATTAGACATAACAGCACTAATTAGGAAAAATTACATTGTTAATCACTACCTCAAACATCAAAGCAAAACCAGGTGAGCAACAACATCTCAGCACCTGGACATCTTACAACACACAGGCTTTGTGCCAAATGGCTCCCGATTTCCTATATAGTGCACTTCTTTTGTACAGAGCCATATGGGTACACCAACCATTCTGTACTGGCCTTCTTGTCTGTGCTGACTTCATTTGGGTACTGATCCTCGCAGCGGTGCAAGCATTCAATTCTGTAAGTGTATGTTTGAAAGGATGTTCCCCATTTTACACATGGCAATTGAAATTGGATTTCAGTACACGTCATGTTTGCTTTCGCTCTACTCCAAAATGCCACAACACTGTGAGAGGTCAGAGAGGGAGTTTGATGATGAAGATCATTGCATATGTGTTCTCCCCACCAAAGAGACAAGGACCATCACCCCCGGAGAGCACTGCAAAAGGCAATACAAAATTAAAAATGCTCAAAATATTGATGTGAAATATAATGGTGAGACACTGACCTATCAAGAGGAAGAATGCAAAAAGGAAAGCATCCAAACAGGTTCCTCATTATCTAGTCATGTGCTCTCTTTGGGTGTCCTTCAATTTCACCTCACATGTGTTTTTAACAAACTGCTGCTCAACATGAGGCATAGATATTTTTACAATAGTTAACTTTAAATATCACGTCACACTTTGTAGTGGCAAAAGATTGACATCTAATTTCCATTTTCATCAATACGTCAAGGACCAACAAATATTCTCAAAACATGGATACAAACATCTTCCCTTTTTCTTTTGACAGCACAAGAGGTGTCTGGTTTTGGTTGAGAAATGACTACAAAGCACTAGCGGACCTATTTATTAATAATATTATTTCAAAATTATGTTGGAAGACTTTGGATCATATCAGGAGACGGATAAATCAATATAGTACCTGCTTAGCCAATCAATCAGTCAGTCACTGGGGAAAACACTAAATAGATTCACTGTTGCTATCGAGTCATTCAAAAGGGTAGTTGGTACTAGGGGGCAGTATTTTCCTCTTTGGAAAAAAAAGTTCCCGTTTTAAACGGGATATTTTGTCAGGCCAAGATGCTAGAATATGCATACAATTGACAGCTTTAGATAGAAAACACTAACGTTTCCAAAACTGTAAAGATATGGTCTGTGAGTATAACAGAACTGATGTTGCAGCCTGAGAAAAATCCAATCCGGAAGTGCCCCAGGTTTTGAAAGTGCTGCGTTCCAAAGAGTCCCTATTCAGCTGTGAATGTGCCATCAACGAGCTTACGCTTTCTACGTATTCCCCAAGGTGTCTACAGCATTGTGACGTAGTTTTACGCATTTCTGTTGAAGAATAGCTGTAGGCGGCCATATTGCGTAAGTGGTCACATGGTGGATCCGAGAGAGATTCTTGCATAAAATACAGAGGTAGCCATTACTCCAATCAGTCCTCCTGAAAAACGAATTGTCCCGACGGATATGTTATCGAATAGATATTAGAAAAACACCTTGAGGATTGATTATAAACAACGTTTGCCATGTTTCTGTTGATATTATGGAGCTAATTCGGCATTGTGGTGAATGCAATTTCCGGGCGATTTCTCAGCCAAACGTGAAGAACAAACGGAGCTATTTCGCCTATAAAAATAATATTTTTGGAAAAAAGGAACATTTGCTATCTAACTGGGAGTCTTGTGAGTGAAAACATCTGAAGCTCATCAAAGGAAAACGATTTAATTTGATTGCTTTTCTGATTTTCGTGACCAAGTTGCCTGCTGCTAGCTAGTCATAATGCTATCCCAGGCTATCGATAAACTTATAGAAATGCTTGTCTTGCTTTGGCTGGAAAGTATATTTTCAAAATCTGAGATGACAGGGTGATTAACCTTGTGACTAGGGGGCAGTATTTTCATTTTTGGAAAAATAACGTGCCCGTAGTAAACGGGATATTTTGTCAGGACAAGATGCTAGAATATGCATATAATTGACCGCTTACGATAGAAAATTCTAAAGTTTCCAAAACTGATGTTGCAGGCGAAAGCCTGAGAAAAATCCAATCCGGAAGTGCCTCATGTTTTGAAAGCGCTGCGTCCCAATTGAGCAGTGAATGGGCTATCAACCAGATTACTTTTTCTCCGTATTCCCCAAGGGGTCTACAGCATTGTGACGTAGTTTTACGAAGAAGAATACCCGTAAGCGGCTACATTGCGCAAGTGGTCACCTGATGCTCCCAGAGAGATTCTCGCATAAAATACAGAGGTAGCCATTATTCCAATCGGTCCTACTGAAAAACGAATTGTCCCGGTGGATATATTATCGAATAACACCTTGAGGGTTGATTATAAACAACGTTTGCCATGTTTCTGTCGATATTATGGAGCTAATTTGGAATATTTTTCACCGTTTGTGACTGCATTTTCCCGGCGATTTCTCAGCCAAACGTTGAAGAACAAACGGAGCTATTTCGGCCTACAAAAATAATATTTTTGGAAAAAAGGAACATTGGCTATCTAACTGGGAGTCTAGTGAGTGAAAACATCCGAAGCTCATCAAAAGTAAACAATTTAATTTGATTGCTTTTCTAATTTCTGTGACCAAGTTACCTGCTGCTAACTGGACAAAATGCTATGCTATGCTATCGATAATCTTACACAAATGCTTGTCTAGCTTTAGCTGTAAAGCATATTTTGAAAATCTGAGATGGCAAGGTGATTAACAAAAGGCTATGCTCAATATATCTCAATATATTTCACTTGTGATTTTCATGAATAGGAATATTTTCTAGGAATATTTATGTCTGTTGCGTTATGCTAATAGTGTCAGTTGATGATTACGCTCCCTCATACAGGATGGGGAGCGTAATCAATGGTCTTTTTCAGTCGAACAGGGAAAGGCAATGGCAGCTCAAACTCTGTTACGCATACAAAACGCTGCTGGCACCTGGCCATACAATGACGCGATGTTATCTTTCTCGCTCATTTTTCAAAATAAAAGCCTGAAGCTATGTCTAAAGACTGTTGACACCTTGAGGAAGCGATAGGAAAAGGAATCGTGTTGATATCCCTTTAAATGGAGCAAAGGCAGGCTATGGAACATGGAGTTTTCAAAATAGAGGCCACTTCCTGGTTTGATTTTCTTCAGGGTTTCGCCTGCAATATCAGTTCTGGTATACTCACAGACAATATTTTTGACAGTTTTGGGAACTTTAGAGTTTTCTATCCAATATTAACAATAATATGCATATATTAGCAACTGAGACTGAGGAGCAAGCCATTTAGTTTGGGCAACTTATTCTTCCAAGCTACTCAATACTGCCCCCCAGCCATAACAGTAAAGACTTGAAACTCAGGATTCTGTAAAAGCCTACCCAATGAGGATATGTGTTTACTTTTAGCTTCCTGTGCCAACCGGAAGTGCCTTAAATTGGGGTCATAGGGGCTGTTTCGAAGGGTTAAAAAAGTCAGATCTTACCAAAACTTCAGATGTGCGATTTTGCAGGTTTTCCTACTTACAAAGCATGTACAGGTCTCTAATTTTTATCATAGGTCCACTTCAACTGTGAGAGACGGAATCTAAAAGAAAAATCCAGAAAATCACATTGCATGATTTTTAAGTAATTTATTTGCATTTTATTGCATGACGTAAGTACATAAGTAATACATCCGAAAAGCAGATCTTAATATTTGGTACAGAAACCTTTGCTTGCAATTACAGAGATCATATGATTCCTGTAGTTCTTGACCAGGTTTGCACACACCGCAGCAGGGATTTTGGCCGACTCCTCCATACAGAACTTCTCCATATCCTTCAGGTTTCGGGGCTGTCGCTGGGCAATACGGACTTTCAGCTCCCTCAAGATTTTCTAATAATTGGAAAATTGTCATCAGCAACCGCTGAATAGCATAGCGCCACAGTCAAATAATATTACTAAAAAGTATTCATATTCATGAAATCACAAGTGCAATATTGCAACACACAGTTTAGCCTTTTGTTAATCCACCTGTCATCTCAGATTTTGAAATAATGCTTTACAGCGAAAGCAATCCAAGCGTTTGTAAGTTTATCGATAGCCGAGCATAACATTATGTACACTAAGCATTACGTAGCTAGGTCACGAAAATCAGAAAAGCAATCAAATTAATCGTTTACCTTTGATCTTTGGATGTTTTCACTCACAAGACTCCCAGTTACACAAGAAATGTTGCTTTTGATCCATAAAGATGATTTTTATATTCAAATACCTCCTTTTGTTTGTCGCGTTATGTTCAGAAATCCACAGGAAAGATCGGTCACGACAACGCAGACTAAAATTCCAAATAATTTCCATAATGTCCACAGAAACATGTCAAACGTTTTTTATAATCAATCCTCAGGTTGTTTTTAAAATATATAATAGATAATATATCAACCGCAAATGTCTTTCACAGTAGGAGAGGGGAAAACAATGGCTGTCCAAATTCTGTTGTGCGAGCAAAACTCATGTGATCACTTGACGCAATGTTATCGTTCTGGCTCATTTTTCAAAATAAAAGCCTGAAACTATGTCTGAAGACTTGACATCTTGAGGAAGCGATAGGAAAAGGAATCTGGTTGATATCCCTTTAAATTGAGCAATGGGAGGCTATGGAACATGGCCACTTCCTGGTTTGATTGTTCTTAGGGTTTCGCCTGCAATATCAGTTCCGTTATACTCAGACAATATTTTGACAGTTTTTTTAAGTTTAGAGTGTTTTCTATCCTAATATGTCAATTATATGCATATTCTAGCATCTGGACCTGAGAAATAGGCCGTTACTTTGGGAACGTTATTTTCCCAAACATAAAAATAGTGCCCCCTAGCTTCAAGAGGTTAAAGGAACATTTTTTCATTCGCCATATGTTTAGTGAGAAAGTCCACATTGCAAATGTACGGCCCCTTACTAGACGTCCGACAATGTTTCTAAATTTTGCGGACGGCTGCGGGCCGTGCAGCAGGGCCGAATCTTCCAGGAAGTCATCAAACGAAGTCTCGGACATTCGGTTTCCGTTTTATAAAATTTTTAAATTTGTCATTTTCTCCGCTGTCCCGGAAAATCCCACAAGTGGGCAAGTGGAGTCATATTGCAAATGTACAAAACATCACCAATCACAACGTGGCCTTATCTCCTAAACCATTTATCTATCGTAAGTTAAGAGAAATTGTACAATGTCTTTTTAAAAAAAGTTACAGATCAAGTTATAGCGTGTTCAGACGAATCTTTTTGAATTGTGTTTCCGAGCTATGTGAGATCTGGGATTTTCTGAAATAACAAACACTCATTCAACCCTCTGTAAATAAGTCAGTTCTTAACATAAAGACTTAAAACTCTATAAGTGCCTACCCAAAACTTCACGTGTTATTAGGCAACCCTCATGGACTGTAAAGCAGTAATTTCTCCCAACAGATGCCAAAGAAAAGCTCATACACACACACACACACACACACACACACACACACACACACACACACACACACACACACACACACACACACACACACACACACACACACACACACACACACACACACACACACACAGCAAGGATGGAGTGACAAAGTGTGGTGCTTAAAGACACTCAGAGCCTGCAATGGCATTACCATAATCTCTAGGCCGTGCCGAGTTCAGCGAGATGCCCCGCTTGACCGTAGCTTCATCAGTCTAAGCGCAGCGACCATGAGAAAAAGTAGTTCCATAATGAAGCCTGGCCCTAAATATCATTTGCTTTTGGGTGACCGTTTATTTTATCTTTATTTAACTAGGCAAGTCAGTTAAGAAAAATTCATATTTTCAATGACAGCCCAGGAACAGTGGGTTAACTGCCTGTTCAGGAGCCGAACGACAGATTTGTACCTTGTCAGCTCGGGGGTCTGAACTTGCAACCTTCCACTTACTAGTCCAACACTCTAACCACTAGGGCTACCCTGGCGACAGTGGGAGAACCTTTAGGGTGAAAAGGACAATTTGACCTCAGGAACCTGTTCTAGAGCTCAGGTCGATGTTGAGTTAAGGGGCTCTAGAAGGTTCTCGGACAGAGAAACAGCCTTGTACATTTGCAATAACTTCAACTCATTTTGACATCATGAAAATGAAGACATTTAGAAATGTCCCATAGTCGCAAGACTAGGTCCATTGACACCGGCTCGGCCCATAGAGACGGACCCCAACGTTTAGCTCATTCAAGGACCCCGTAGCAAGGCATGGAAAAAAAGTGGATTTTCAGCACCAATTAAGGTCTTGCTCGGGCACCGAATAACCGGGGTCGCCTCACCTTGGCCTACATATCATGTCAGAACTGGAACCGCAGCTAGAACGTAACTACGTGTTTTATGTTTTTATTATGGTTTGAACAGAAGGCGCTGTGAATTTTGGGCCTATTCTCTGAAATATGTGATAGTTGGCTTCTAAACAAGTTGGAAAATGTGTGTGTGGTGTCAGTTTGTATCAGTTTGGTGTCAGAATGACATCTAATTGACTGATGGACGGTGACTTGCTGGCTGACTTTTGTCCATTTGCAATATGTTTAAACAGTGAGGTACAATCACCAAAATGACATTCTGGTGATCAACACCAACGAGCAATGGAGCGGATCCAGAAACACTGCTCGGCCATCCCGAGTTCAACGGGCCAGTCAATTACGCATTCCTGCAGTATTTTTGAACATGACAAATTCATGATGGCAAATGCCCATTGAAACATACTGCAAATGCACACTAACCTTGACCGTGTGGCATTAACCCTTAACAGTAAATCAGGGTTTTTTGATCTCACAGATTACAATGACTTCTCTCCCCATAGGAATACATTGCCTGCACCCTATGTGGGTTATACATTCAACCTGAAGCCTATGTGGGTTATGAATGCCTTATGAACCTGTCTTCGAGGACAGTCCATCAGGCCACTATGAGGTCTACCTGTGTCAATTCTAAGCTTCCTGGACCAACCGGAAGTGGTTAAAATCACCCTAAAAGTGTATATCCATACCCAACCTGCAGTTTGATTGAAATAGTGCATTCAACCCTGTGTAAATCCATCAGTTCTTAACGTAAAGACTTAAATCTCAGGATTCTGTAAAAGCATACCCCAATGAGGATGTGTGTTGACTTATAGCTTTCTGTGCCACCCGGAAGTGCCATAATTGGTGTCCACAGGGGCTGTTTCAAAGGGTTAAAAAAGTCAGATCTTTCCAAAACTTCATATGTGTGATTAGGCAACCCCCATGAACTGTAAATCAGTCATTTCTCCCATAAAATTATAAAGAAAAACTAAATCACACACAAGCACAGCTTGAAAGGAGGGACACATTGGGGTGCGTAGAGACATACACTGCCTGCATTAGTTAACCTTGTTGGAACTATTAACCTCTAGCGACGAGCAATCCCGTATCCGGGAGCGTAATCATAGCCTCAAGCTCATTACCATAACGCAACGTTTCCTATTCATGAAAATCGCAAATGAAATGAAATAAATATATTCAAACACAAGCTTAGCCTTTTGTTAACAACACTGTCGTCTCAGATTTTCAAAATATGCTTTTCAACCAAGGCTACACAAGCATTTGTGTAAGAGTATTGATAGCCTAGCATAGCATTAAGCCTAGCATTCAGCAAGCAAAATTTTCACAAAAACAAGAAAAGCATTCAAATAAAATCATTTACCTTTGAAGAACTTCGGATGTTTTCAATTACGAGACTCTTAGTTAAATAGCAAATGTTTTTTTCCCAAAAATATTATTTGTGTAGACGAAATAGCTCCGTTTTGTTCATCACATTTGGCTAAGAAAAAGACTGGAAAATGCAGTCACTTACAACGCCAAACATTTTTCAAAATTTGCTCCATAATATCGACAGAAACACGGCAAACGTTGTTTAGGATCCATCCTCAAGGTGTTTTTAACAAATATATTCGATAATATATCCGTCGAGTTGGTTTCTCATAAGAAGCGATTGGAAAAACAGCTACCTCAGTATTTTATGCAAGGTTTTCTGCGGGAGACACCATGTGACCACAGGCCATATATGGTCCCTTACAGCCATTCTTCAAGGGAAATGCCTAAAAAGACGTCACAATGCTGTAGACACCTTGGGAAAAATGTGGAAAACGTAAGCTCATTCGTAGCTCATTCACAGCCATATAAGGAGTCATTGGCATGAGGCGGTTTCAAAAAATGCGGCACTTCCTGGTTGGATTTTTATCTGGGTTTTGCCTGTAACATCAGTTCTGTGGCACTCACAGACAATATCTTTTCAGTTTTGGAAACGTCAGAGTGTCTTCTTTCCAAAGCTGTCAATTATATGCATAGTCAAGCATCTTTTCGTGACAAAATATCTTGTTTAAAATGGGAATGTTTTTCATCCAAAAATTAAAATAGCGCCCCCTAAATCCAACTGGTTAACCTGTTGATCCTACCCCCTACTTTTTCGAACATTCTGTTAAAAATCGCGCAATATTTCGGCGTCCTGCTACTCATGCCAGGAATATAGTATATGCATATGATTAGTATGTGTGGATAGAAAACACTCTCACGTTTCTAAAACTGGTTAAATCACCGCTGCGACTATAACAGAGCGTCTGTTTCATTGAAAAGCGCAAGAAAAACTGATCACTGAAAACTGAAAAAAATATCCATGCGCCGCTTGCATGGATTCTTCAAGGGGCATGAAATTAAATAGGGCCTAGATTGCAAGTCCTACAGCTTCCACACGATGTCACCACTCTTGTCAATTGCCTGGGAGTTGTTCCTTGGTCAAACGAGTTAGAGAGACCACTTTCCATCCGGTCTCCGACAGGACGTTATGGAAGAGAGATTTTGGAAGATGATTTGAAGACGTGGAGCTATTGAATACACATCGCCTCGTGATCAATTTGATAGATTATTAACGTTTACTAATACCTAAAGTTGGATTACAAAAGTATTTCGAAGTGTTTTGTGAAAGTTTATCGTCGACTTTTTTAATTTTAAAAAATGACGTAGCGTTTTGAAACTGTCTTTTTTTCTGAATCACACAGTTTCCATAGATGGATATTTTGGGTATATATGGACCGATTTAATCGAAAAAAAGACCCAATAGTGATGTTTATGGGACATATAGGAGTGCCAACAAAGAAGCTCGTCCAAGGTAATGAAAGTTTTATATTTTATTTCTGCTATTTGTGTAGCGCCGGCTACGCTAATTCTTTTGTTTACGTCGCCTTCAGGGTATTTCGGGGTGTTGCATGCTATCAGATAATAGCTTCTCATGCTTCTCATGCTTTCGCCGAAAAGCATTTTAATAATCTGACTTGTTGGCTAGATTCACAACGAGTGTAGCTTTAATTCAATGCCCTGCATGTGTGTTTTGATGAACGTTTTGAGTTTTAACGAGTGCTATTAGCATTTGGCGTAGCGCATTTGCATTTCCAGATGCCTAGATGGGACGCAGACGTCCCAGGTCGACGTAAGATTATTCATCCCGTTGAGGGTACATTTGGAGACAATTTAAGTTTTTTGTTTTACGAAACATTAAAACCGATCCATCAGTCCACAAGATACACTATATATATATATATATATATATATATACCGAAAAGTATGTGGACACCCCTTCAAATTAGTGGATTCAGCAATTTCAACTCAACCATTTTTGACAGGTATATAAAATCGTGCACACAGCCATGCAATCTCCATACACAAACATTGGCAGTAGAATGGCCTTACTGAAGAGCTTAATGACTTTCAATGTAGCACTGTCACAGGATGCCACCTTTCCAACAAGTCAGTTTATCAAATTTCTTCCATGCTAGAGCTGTCCTGATCAACTGTAAGTGCTGTTATTGTGAAGTGGAAACATCTAGGAGCAACAATGGCTCAGCCGCCAAGTTGTGGTAGGCCACACAAACTCACAGAACGGGACTGCCAAGTGCTGAAGTGCGTAAAAATAATCTGTCCTCAGTTGCAACACTCACTACCGAGTTTCAACCTGCCTCTGGAAGCAACAAGAACTGTTCCTTGGGAGCTTCATGAAATGGGTTTTCATGGCCGAGCAGAAGCACAAGCCTAAGATCATGCACAATACCAAGCATCGACTGGAGTGGTGCAAAGCTCGCCACCATTGGGCTCTGGAGCAGTGGAAATTCGTTCTCTGGAGTGATGAATCATGCTTCACCATCTGGCAGGCTGACGGACGCATCTGGGTTTGGCAGATGCCAGGAGAACACCACCTGCCCCAATGCATAGTGCCAACGGTAAAGTTTGGTGGAGGAGGAATAAAGATCTGGGGTTGTTTTTCATGGTACGGCTAGGCCCCTTAGTTCCTGTGAAGGGAAATCTTAATGCTGCAGCATACATTGACATTCCAGACGATTCTGTGCTTTGTGGCAACAGTTTGGGGAAAGCCCTTTCCTGTTTCAGCATAACAATACCCCCATGCAAAAAGTGAGGTCCATACAGAATTGTTATTTCAAAATTGGTGTGGAAGAACTTGACTGGCCTGCACAGAGCCCTGACCTCAACCCCATCGAACACCTTTGGGATGAATTGGAATGCCGACTGCGAGCCAGGCCTAATTGCCCAACATCAGTGCTCTTGTGGCAGAATGGAAGCCAGTCCCCGCAGCAATGTTCCAACATCTAGTGGAAAACCTACCCAGAAGAGTGGAGGCTGTTATAGTAACTACATATTAAAGCCCATGATTTTGGAATGAAATGTTTGACGAGCAGATGTCCACATACTTTTGGTCATGTAGCGTATTTAGAATTGTGGTCTAGATAATAGAAAAGTGAAAGACCCATTTTTCTTCCTCTTTCTATTCTGTTAACTAATGTCTCCACCTCTCTATCCTTCACCTTTATCTTGTACCTCATTCTCCTCAAACTGATAAAAAACAGTTTTAACCCTAAAACCAACTTGGCATGAGACTCCCATTTTATCACCTGACAAAACCACCCAACTTTTCCTCAATCCAAAAACTAATTAAAGTTACGACTGAAAGTCAGACCTGAAGAGAATGTGAAATGGCATGAAAAAAAGAGCGAGTGAGGTTGGGGGAGAGAGATTAACAAGTGTAGCCTCGTGCAGACAGAACATTGTCTCTCCACCGCTAATCCTTTATGTAACAGATAGGCAGCTGGGCCCTTGTCTGGCGAGGCTGTCCTCTGATCTGCCCGTCTCCTCGTCTGTTCCTGTGTGTCTACCATCACTTACCCAGACCTTCTGTGCTCCTCGGATCAGGGATAAACACTGGAGCGCTCCCTCCCAGACGAGAAGGGTGTAGGGTTGAAAGAGGTGGCTCGATGCAACCAGCACGGCTTTCCACAGTATGAGACAGATGAAAGTGAGGGGGAAAAAAGAAGCTGCTTTTAAAGAGACTGAATCTCCAACAGTGTTTACATGTCACAAGGTGACTGAAACATATTTTTTCCCCTCATTAAAACTTCTTCCACTTCCAGGGAGAGATGTTGCAAACATAAAACTCATGTTCTGCTGTTTTGTGGGAGTAGATGTCTCGATGGTAAAACCATCTGGAACAGTGCGCTACCATGGAGACTTGACCATAATGATTGGCGTTTAGTGTTCAACAAACAACCCTTTGGAATTGATTCATGACCTCAACATTTTTGGGGGCCACGGTCATTAAATGTCTCAAGACTAAAGAGAACTATAATTTGATGTTCAATTATAAACTGTTGTGAACCTGGGGCCATATGCCTCTTATGACTATTTATTGGCATATAGCTCTTGATTTAAAGGGACTTGTCCCTGTCTATCTAAACTCAATGTTTCCTATACAATTGCCTAAATGAACTGGAGCTCATTCTACTGGGTGTGGATTATACAGGGTCAGAGCCAGAACAAGCAGGTGGCAGGAACCTATTAAAACCTTTTAAGCTTAGGCCTACTTTTTCGAAAATTCTGTTAAAAATCGCGCAACATTTCAACGTCCTGCTACTCATGCCTGGAATATAGTATATGCATATGATTAGTATGTGTGCATAGAAAACACTCTGAAGTTTATAAAACTGGTTAAATCACGGCTGTGACTATAACAGAACGTGTGTTTCGTGGAAAAACGCAAGGAAAACTGATCACCAAAAAGGAAAAAAAAAAATCAATGCGCCAGTTCCCTGTGTTGTCTATGGCAAGGCAAAATAGATGGCTCCCAGTTTACAAGTCCTACAGCTTCCACACGATGTCGCCAGTCTTGGCAATTGCCTTGAGTTTGTTCCTTGGTGAAATGAAGAAGAGGCACCCCATGTCATCCGGTCCACGACGGGATGTTTTTGAGGAGACATTTTCGACCATCATGCTCATCAAAGGTAATGAATGTTTTATATTTTATTTCTGCGTTTTGTGTAGCGCCGGCTACGCTAATTCTTTTGTTTACGTCCCCTTTGGGTATTTCGGGGTGTTGCATGCTATCAGATAATAGCTTCTCATGCTTTCGCCGAAAAGTATTTTAAAAATCTGACTTGTTGGCTAGATTCACAACGAGTGTAGCTTTAATTGAGTACCTTGCATGTGTGTTTTAATGAAAGTTTGAGTTTTAACGAGTGCTATTAGCATTTGGCGTGGCACATTTGCATTTCCTGATGGCTAGATGGGACGCCTGCGTGTCGGGTGGCCCTAAATTAAGCTAAAACAAGGTATTTAATCTCTGTGGCTTGAAATATATTATAAATTGCATAATCCTGGGAAACAATTGCATAGAATTTCCACGAATGCATTAGCATACAATAAAGCAGAGTTGGCTGTCGCAGCTAATGAGTCAAGAGTGTTTGTTTGGCTTTTTCTAGGATATACACTGAGTACACCAAACATTAGGAACATCGGGAAAATGTTGAGAGTTAAAACCCCAGCAGTGTCGCAGTTCTTGACACAAATCGTTGCGTCTGGCATCGACTACCATACCCTGTTCAAAGGCACTTAAATTTTTTTGTCTTGCCCATTCACCCTCTGAATGGCACACTTACACAATGCATGTCTCAAGGCTTAAAAATATATTTTTTTTACCTGTCCCCTCCCCTTTATCTACACTGATTGAAGTGGATTTATCAAGTCACCTGGTCAGTATGTCATGGAAAGAGCAGGTGTTCTTAATGTTGTGTATTATTGAGTATAATACACAGGCCTCATGCTAGCCAAGCAATGTCAATCATTCAGTGATTGCAACCCATATGAAAATCAACACTTAAAAGGGAGTTCACCCATAATAGATAACACAATCATTTACCTTGAACATAGTCTGTGGGTATGGATAGGCACAGCCATAAGAAAATAGCATCATCCTCAAACTATACCGAGGGTCGCATGTCTGTTTTTCTTACTCCTGTTAGCCACTTTAAATCAATGAGCCATGCTACAACTGTCATAGAAGCAGCATGTCAGTTAACATTATGTACACTAAGCATTCAGTAGCTAGGTCACGAAAATCAGAAAAGCAATCAAATTAATCGTTTACTTTTGATCTTCGGATGTTTTCACTCACGATACTCCCAGTTACACAACAAATGTTCCAAATTAACTCCATAATATCGACAGAAACATGGCAAACGTTGTTTAGAATCAATCCTCAAGGTGTTTTTCACATATCTATTCGATGATAAATCACTCGTTGCAGTTTGGTTTCTCCTCTGTTCAAAATGGAAAAATGCACGCACCTGGAGATTACGCAATAGTTTCGACGGAGGACACCGAGCGGACACCTGGTAAACGTAGTCTCTTATGGTCAATTTTCCAATGATGTGCCTACAAATACATCACAATGCTGCAAACACCTTGGGGAAACGACAGAAAGTGTAGGCTCATTCCTTGCGCATTCACAGCCATATAAGGAGACATTGGAACACAGCGCCTCCAAAATCTGGCTCACTTCCTGTATGAAATTTCATCTTGGTTTCACCTGTAGCATTAGTTCTGTGGCACTCACAGACAATATCTTTGCAGTTTTGGAAACGTCAGAGTGTTTTCTTTCCAAAGCTGTCAATTATATGCATAGTCAAGCATCTTTTCGTGACAAAATATCTTGTTTAAAACGGGAACATTTTTCATCCAAAAATGAAATACTGCCCCCAGAGGTTCAAGAGGTTAAAAGTTCTTTAAATTTTCCAGATTGACTGACCTTCATGTATTCAAGTAATGGACTGTTGTTTCTCTTTGCTTATTTGAGCTGTACTTGCTATAACATTTTTATGTAACCTTTATATAACTAAGCAACTCAGTTCATTAAGAACAAATTTGGAAAATATGCAGTATTTTGTTGTTTTATGTATTATTTCTAACATTGTAACCCCAGGAAATCTTAAGTCTTACCAATCGGAAGCCACGCTCCAAGATTGTTTTAAAGACTCGGAGTGGAATATGTTCCAGTCAGCCTCCGAGAACGACATTGATCTATACACTTACTCGGTGAGTGCGTTCATAAATAAGTGCATTGGAGATGTCGTACCCAATGTGACTGTTAAAAACTACCCTAACCAGAAACGGTGGATGGATGGCGGCATTTGTGAAAAATTGAAAGTGCGATCCACTGCATTTAACCTTGGAAAGAGGTCTGGTGATATGGTTGAATATAAACAGTGTAGTTATTCCCCCGTCAAGGCAATCAAACAAGTCAAATACTGGTACAGGGACAAGGTGGATTCGCAATTCAACGGCTCAGACACGAGACGAGGGTGTACAGGAAATCATGGATACCAACAAACACCTTCTTTGCCCGCTTTGAGGATAATACAGTGCCACCGCCACGGCTCACTAACAAAGACTGAAGCCCCCCCCTCCTACTCAGTGGCTGATGCAAGTAAAACATGTTAACACTCGCATGGCTGACGGCATCCCTAGCTGCATCCTCAGAGCATGCACAGACCAGCTGGCTGGTGTGTTTATGGACATATTTAATCACTCCCTATCCCAGTCTGTTGTCCCCATATGCTTCAAGATAAGTACCATTACCTTCTTGAGTACAGGAACAAAGATAACTTAACTAAATGAATACCGCCCAGTAGCACTGACTTCTGTCATCACAAAGTGCTTTGAGAGGCTAGTCAAGGATCATATCACCTTCACCTTACCGGCCACCCTAGGCCCACTTCAGTTTGCATACCGCCCCAACAGGTCCACAGATGATGCAATCGCCATCACACTGCACACTGCCCTATCCCATCTAGACTAAAAGAATACCTATGTAAGAATTATGTTCATTGACTAAAGCTCAGTAATCAACACCATAGTACCCTCCAAGCTCATCATCAAGCTGGAGGCCCTGAATCTCAACCCCTCCCTGTGCAACTGGGTCCTGGACTTTGACACGCCACCCCCAGGTGGTGAAGGTAGGAAACAACATCTCCACTTCACTAACCCTCAGGGTGGGGCCCCACAAGGGTGTGTGCTCAGCCCTCTCCTGTACTCCTTGTTCACTCACAACTGTGTGGCCATGTACGCCTCCAACTCAATCATCAAGTTTGCAGACAACAGTAGTGGGCTTGATCACCATCAACGACGAGACAGCCTACAGGGAGGAGGTGAGGGCACTCGGAGTGTGGTGTCAGGAAAACAACCTCTCACTCAACGTCAATAAAACAACCTCTCACTCAACGTCAATAAAACAAAGGAGATGATCGTGGACTTCAGGAAACAGCAGAGGGAGCACCCCCTAATCCACATCGAAGGGACAGCAGTGGAGAAGGTGGAATGTTTTAAGTTCCTGCGCGTACACACAGACAAACTGAAATGGTCCACCCACACAGACAGTGTGGTAAAGAAGGGGCAACAGCGCCTCAACCTCAGGAGGCTGAAGAAATTTGTCTTGTCACCCAAAACCCTGACAAACTTTTACAGATGCACAATCAAGAGCATTCTGTCGGGCTGTATCACAGCCTGGTAAGGCAACTGCACCGCCCTCAAACGCAATGCTTTCAAGAGGGTGATGTGGTCTGTACAACATATCATCGGAGGCAAACTACCTTCCCTCAATGACACCTACAGCACCCGATGTCACAGGAAGGCCAAAAAGATATTCAAGGACAACAACCACCCGAACCACTGCCTGTTCACACCGTTATCATCCAGAAGGTGATGTCAGTACAGGTGCATCAAAGTTGGGGCTGAAAATACAACCCATATTTATGCTTATTTATTTGATCTTGTGTCCTTTAACCATTTGTACATTGTTAAAACACTGTGTATATGTATGTATATGTTATATATATATATATATATGACATTTGGATTGTCTTTATTGGTTTTAAACTTCTGTATGTGTAATGTTTACTGTTAATTTGGATTGTTTATTTCACTTTATATATTCACTTTATATATTATCTACCTCACTTGCTTTGGCAATGTTAACACATGTTTCCCATGCCAATAAAGCCCCTTGAATTGAAACAGTTTCAGACTGTTTCTAGGCCATCAGACTGCTAAACATCAATCACTAACTCAGAGAAGCTGCTGCCCACATTGAGACCCAATCATTGGCCATTTTAATAAATGGATCACTAGTCACTTTATACAATGCCACTTTAAAAATGTCTACATATCTTACATTACTCATATCACATGTACTGTATATACAGTATTGAGACCCTATCACTGGACCCTATAATAAATGCGTCACTAGTCATTTTAAACAATGCCACTTTAAATAATGCCACTTTAATAATGTTTACATATCTTACATTAGTTGAATGCTCGGCCAGCGCTCATCTATATACTTATATGTATCTCATATTCCCTTTAGATTTGTGTGTATTAGGTAGTTTTTGGGGAATTGTTAGATTACTTCTTAGTTTTGTGTATTACGTAGTTGTTGGGAATTGTTCGATTATTTGTTAGATATTACTGCATTGTTGGAACTAGAACCACAAGCATTTCTTTACACTCGCATTAAATTAACATCTGCTAATCATGTGTATTCCTGTTTGGCCCTGTCCGGGGGTGACCTCGGATGGGGCCACAGTGTCTCCTGACCCCTCCTGTCTCAGCCTCCAGTATTTATGCTGCAGTAGTTTATGTGTCGGGGGGCTGGGGTCAGTTTGTTATATCTGGAGTACTTCTCCTGTCCTATTCGGTGTCCTGTGTGAATCTAAGTGTGCGTTCTCTAATTCTCTCCTTCTCTCTTTCTTTCTCTCTCTCGGAGGACCTGAGCCCTAGGACCTGAGCTCCAGGACTACCTGACATGATGACTCCTTGCTGTCCCCAGTCCACCTGGCCATGCTGCTGTTCCAGTTTCAACTGACCTGAGCCCTAGGACCATGCCCCAGGACTACCTGACATGATGACTCCTTGCTGTCCCCAGTCCACCTGGCCATGCTGCTGCTCCAGTTTCAACTTCCACCTGACTGTGCTGCTGCTCCAGTTTCAACTGTTCTGCCTTATTATTATTCGACCATGCTGGTCATTTATGAACATTTGAACATCTTGGCCATGTTCTGTTATAATCTCCACCCGGCACAGCCAGAAGAGGACTGGCCACCCCACATAGCCTGGTTCCTCTCTAGGTTTCTTCCTAGGTTTTGGCCTTTCTAGGGAGTTTTTCCTAGCCACCGTGCTTCTACACCTGCATTGCTTGCTGTTTGGGGTTTTAGGCTGGGTTTCTGTACAGCACTTTGAGATATCAGCTGATGTACGAAGGGCTATATAAATAAATTTGATTTAATTTGATTTGTATCTGACCCCAAAAAATTGATTTGACGATTTGATTTGAAATTCTTATTTACAATGACGACCCACACCGGCCAAACCTGGATTACGCTGGGCCAATTGTGCAATTGATACAGCCCGGCACTTCACTCAAATAGACAAGTGTTTAAATGTACAGTTATGCAATTAAAAAGAGGCTTTGAGCTAATCCTTGCCATCAATGTTGCACCAAAATTGCAATATTTTATTGCAATATTTTGCACCCACCACCCCGCTCTTCAGAGGACAAAAAAAATGTTTTTACAGCTTTTTCTTTTGTTGTTACAAGTACATTCTACAAACATTTTACATACATGGCTTTTTGTTTTAGTTACATAGCAATAATAAAGTAATTTGAGATTTTTATATAATACATTGTATCTGGATAGATAGTGCTTATACATTATATTTCGTGTTTTCACATTTTAGAAACCATTTTATCCACCAATCCATCCCACCGATCTCCGATCTCTCTTATGATTTCCATTTGCTATATATTTTTCAACTTCGATGTGATGTTTCACATACAGTGCATTCTGAAAGTATTCAGACCCCTTGACTTTTTCCAAATTTTGTTAGGTTACAGCCTTACTCTAATATATATACAGTGGGGCAAAAAAGTATTTAGTCAGCCACTAATTGTGCATGTTCTCCCAATTAAAAAGATGAGCGGCCTATAATTTATCATAGGTACACTTCAACTATGACAGACAAACTGAGAAAAAAAATCCAGAAAATCACATTGTAGGATTTTTAATGAATTTATTTGCAAATTATGGTGGAAAATAAGTTTTATACATCGTCGCCCTAATCTGAGGTCCTGAGCGCTCTGGATCAGGTTTTCATCAAGGATCTCTGTACTTTGCTCCGTTCATCTATGCCTTGATCCCGACTAGTCTCCCAGTCCCTGCCGCTGAAAAACATCCCGAAAGCATTATGCTGCCACCACCATTCTTCACCGTAGGCATGGTGCCAGATTTCCTCCAGACATGACGCATTCAGGCCAAAGAGTTCAGTCTTGGTTTCACCAGACCAGAGCATCTGGTGGAGTGCTACAGAGATTTTTGTCCTTCTGGAAGGTTCTCCCAACTCCACAGAAGAACTCTAGAGCTCTGTCAGAGTGGCCATCGGGTTCTTGGTCGCCTCCCTGACCAAGGCCCTTCTCCCCCGATTGCTCAATTTGGCCGGGCAGCCAGCTCTAAGAAGGGTTTTGGTGGTTCTAATCTTCATCCATTCAAGAATAATGGAGGCCATTGTGTTCGTGGGGACCTTCACTGCAGCAGAAATGTTTTGGTAACCATCCCCAGATGTATGCCTCGACAAAATCCTGTATCGGGGTTCTTCAGACAGTTCCTTCAACCTCATGGCTTGGTTTTTGCTCTAACATGCACTGTCAACTGTGGGACCTTATAGAGACAGGTGTGTGCCTTTCCAAATCATGTCCAATGAATTGAATTTACCACAGGTGGACACCAATGAAATTCTTGAAACATCTCAAGGATGATCAATGGAAACAGGATGCACCTGAGCTTAATTTTGAGTCTCATAGCAAAAGTTCTGAATACTTATGTAAATAAGGTATGTTTTTTATACATTTAAAAACAACAGATAACTCTCCGGCGGAAGAAAACAATAGACAAATATCACAGTCAATCACAACAGTGACTAAGTAATACTGTGAAACATCAGTGGGGGTGCGTGGGTAAAACCACTGGGAAAGTCAAGCCAGGAAAAAAACTGCCATATTACAGCTTATGTGTTGTGATAATTGCATTGTTTGCGCTATAACCTGTTTGTTCATACACTACATGACCAAAATGTTGACACCTGCTCATCGAACATCTCATTCTAGAATTATGGGCATTAATATTAATATGCTATAACTCTCCACTCGTCCTGGGAAGGCTTTCCACTAGATGTTGGAACATTGCTGCAGGGACTTGCTTCCATTCAGCGACAAGAGCAGTAATGAGGTCAGGCACTGATGTTGGGAGATTAGGCCTGGCTCACAGTCGGCTTTCCAATTCATACCAAAGGTGTTCGATGGGGTTGAGGTCAGGGCTCTGTGCAGGCCAGTCAAGTTCTTCCACACTGATCTAGACAAACCATTTCTGTATGGACCTCACTTTGTGCATGGGGGTATTGTCATGCTGAAACAGGAAAGGGTCTTCCCCAAACTGTAGCCACAAAGTCAGAATGTCATTGAATGCTGTATCCCTTCACTGGAACTAAGGGACCTAGCCCGAACCATGAAAATTAGCACCGGACCATTTTTCCTCCTTTACAGATGGCATTATGCATTTGGGCAGGTTGAGTTATCCTGGCTGAAATAGCAGAATCCACTAATTTGAAGATTGAGGATCAGAATTGTCACTATAATCATTGACCAGTACAGAGAACTAAGTAAAATCACAAGTCCAAATCCCTATCTCCATCCATGGCTAATTTAGGAAAGGGACAATTTTATCTAGCTGGCTTAATCACCAGAAGATAACAATACAAAGAGATGCAACATATCAATTTGTTTCTGTAACTGACATTTGGTTTTTGGTGTGATTGGGGTGAAGCAAAAGCCAAACTGGTTTCCCTTGACCCTTTATTGGTGTGCCAGGACCATTCACAGCTCACTCAGTTTAGCTCAATGCTGAATGGCTATTATTCTAAGAAAATATATTATCGAGGGAGGCCAAATGCTTGCTGGCTTCTCTTGTAATTCAATGTTACGGGCGGCAACAATGTCATACTCTTTTTTTACTAGACAGCATCAGATAGATGGCCTACACATACAGAGACAGACTGCCGCCATTTCACTCACTCGGATGCTTTCTCCAGTGAGATACATTGAGAATAAGAGCACCACCTCCCAGCTGCCCACTGCACTGAGGCTAGGAAACACTGTCACCACCAATAAAACTACGATTATCGACAAATTCAATAAGCATTTTTCTTTGGCTGGCCATGCTTTCCACCTGGCTACCCCTTCCCAGGCCAACAGCTCTGCACCCCTCGCAGCAACTTGTCCAAGACCCCCCCCCGCCTCTCCTTTACCCATATCCAGATAGCTGATGTTCTGAAAGAGCTGCAAAATCTGTACCCCTACAAATCAGCTGGGCTAAACAATCTGGACCCTCTCTTTCTAAAATTATCCGCAGCAATTGTTGCTACTCCTATTACTAGCCTGTTCAACCTCTTTCATATCGTCTGAGATCCCCAAAGTTTGGAAAGCTGCCGCGGTCATCCCCCTCTTCAAAGGAGGAGAAACTCTAGACCCAAACTGTTACAGACCCATATCTATCCTGCCCTACCTTTCTAAAGTCTTTGAAAGCCAAGTTAACAAACAGATCACTGACCATTTAGAATCCCACCATACCTTCTCCGCTATGCAATCTGGTTTCCGAGCTGGTCATAAATACACCTCAGCCACGCTCAAGGTCCTAAACGATATCATAACTGCCATCGATAAAACACAGTACTGTGCAGCCATCTTCATCAACCTGGCCAAGGCTTTCGACTCTGTCAATCACTGCATTCTTATCGGCAGACTTAACAGCCTTGGTTTCTCAAATGACTGCTTCGCCTGGTTCAACCAACTACTTCTCAGATAAAGTTCAGTGTGTCAAATCGGAGGGCCTGTTGTCCAGACCTCTGGCAGTCTCTATGGGTGTGCCACAGGGTTCAATTCTCGGGCCGACTCTTTTCTCTGTATATATCAATGATGTCGCTCTTGCTGCTGGTGATTCTCTGATCCACCTCTACGCAGACGGCGCCATTCGTTATACTTCTGGCCCTTCTTTGGACACTGTGTTAACAAACCTCCAAACGAGCTTCAATGCCATACAACACTCCTACCGTGGCCTCCAACGGCTCTTTAATCCTAGTAAAACAAAATGCATGCTCTTCAACTGATCGCTGCCCGCTCCAGCCCGCCCGACTAGCATCACTACTCAGGACGGTTCTGACTTGTGGACAACTACAAATACTTAGGTGTCAGGTTAGACTGTAAACTGTCCATCCGTGCCATCTGTTTTGTCACCAAAGCCCCATATACTACCCACCACTGCGACCTATATGCTCTCGTTGGCTGGACCTCACTTCATATTCGTCGACAAACCCGCTCCAGGTCATCTGTAAGTCTTTGCTAGGTAAAGCCCCACCTTCACTCAGCTCACTTGTCACCATAGCAACACTCACCCATAGCACTGCTCCAGCAGGTCATCCACAAAGCCAACACCTACGTTGGCCACTTTTCCTTCCAGTTCTCTGCTGCCAATGACTGGAACAAATTGTAAAAATCACTGAAGCTGGAGACTTATATCTCCCTCTAACTTTGAGCATCAGCTGTCAGAGCAGCTTACCGATCACTGCACCTGTACATAGACCATCTGTAAATACCCCACCCAACTACCTCATCCCCATATTGTTATTTATTTTTGCTCTTTTGCACCTCAGTATCCCTACTTGCACATCATCATCTGCACATCTATCAATCCAGTGTTAATGCTAATTTGTAATTATTTCTCCACTGTGGCGTATTTATTGCCTTTACATCCCTAATCTTACTATATTTGCACACACTGTATATAGATTTTTCTGTTGTGTTATTGACTGTACGCTTGTTTATCCCATGTGTTACTGTGTTGTTTTTGTCAAACAGCTTTGCTTCATCTTGGCCAGGTCACGGTTGTAAATGAGAACTTGTTCTCAACTGTCCTACGAGGTTAAATAAAGGTGAAATATATATTTTTTTAAACATTCAACTTCTTGTGAACTGATGGAAGATTATGAAGCACAGGGAGACAAGACAAATAATTTTATATGCATTTTCTTTTTTTTCCTTGGTCAATAATTTCACAGTGGCGTGCATCCTTAAATACACACCGTTGTGAAACACGATCATTCCACTATTGGCACCACATACAGTATATTATGACATTGTCCGAAATTACAATGCAAAAATTCTCCAAAATCCTATGTGTAACACCTTTAAAGGACCCTCCAGAGGAAGTTGCACCACTATTTCGATGCAATTCCAGCCCTTGTGCGGAGATGCTCATTTAGTTTCACCCTCTGAACACAGACGTATGGCTCCTTATAAATATTGATAAATCGGGTGTGCACTTCTCCACCTTCCTCCATGTGCACAGCACATACGGTCTCTGGCACAGCCCACACTGAGTTGTGTAAACATAATTAGCTAGCTTGTAACTGAACAACAGCTGTAGTTAGCTGTATGTTTACATGTATTCCCACTAGCTGGTTACTAGATGACCAATATATCAACTGGCCCTAAAACGGTTTATAGGGAGTAAAGGAAAGCAACTCTTGCCTGTATCAGTGATGGACTATAGCTATAATACGGACCAATATTTTTATAGAAATGTAGCTAGCTACAAATACAATAGCCCAATTTCTTGCACATTGTTTTGATGTACTGGTTAGAATATGGCTGTCACATCATACTTTGTACAAAGTGATTTAACTTGTTATGGCTGCAGGGGCAGTATTGAGTAGCTTGGATGAAAAGGTGCCCATTGGCCAGCTCCTCAGTCTCAGTTGCTAATATATGCATATTATTAATAGTATTGGATAGAAAACACTCTAAAGTTTTTGACAAAACTGTCAAAATATTGTCTGTGAGTATAACCTCTTGAGCTTATAACTGAATACTGCCCCCGTTGGAGGAAGTGCGTGCCCATAGTAAACTGAAAATATTTTTTTCCAAAATTGCTAATATATGCATATAATAATAATAATTGAATAGAAAACACTCTAAAGTTTCTAAAACCGTTTAAATTATGTCTGTATGTAAAGCAGAACTCTCAGGGCAGCCTTTCTCCCAAACTCTCTCTTGTCAAGAGAAAAGTTGGGTCAACTTTGACGTCATCGCCCCCACCCTTCCCAGGCAGCTACCGATCTGGGAACAGTATGTATTTGTTCAGCGCGATGTCTGCTTTCAATTGGCACGTTCATTGTTTGAATTTCGCGCTCCCTCATCCTTTGGCGGGCGAAAATGCCCGGGTCACTCTCAAATACATGCACTCTATTGCGCGCGGCCGATTTGGGGAACGTTCTTTTCCAATAGACACCAGTTGAAGCCGGTTCGTTTGTTCGCGATGATCATTGTTTTACATGATAAAAACATCATTTTGCTCGATTCTGCACCTAGTTTGACCAGTTTAGTCGACATATAATATGTAATTTTGAAGTTTTGATGCGCAAGAGTGCGGGACCAGAAGGAGCAGAAGTTATTTTGGGTGCATTTCAGCTGAAGCTGTTAGCATATGCTAATACAAAGACGCACAACTTGAAACCAAACGATGTATTGGGTAAGTATGACTCCTTCTACGTCTTCTGATCGAAGAACATCAAAGGTAAGGGAATATTTATGTGGTTATTTTGGGTTTCTGTGGACTCCAAACGTAGAGGAGACACTGCTAATATCTGAGCGCCGACTCATAGCATAGACTAGTGAACGAATTCTGTAACGTTAAAAATAAATGTAACACAGCGGTTGTATTAAGAAGAAGTGTATCTTTGTAACTATATGTAGAACATGTATATTTAGTCATGTTTATTGCTTGTTATCTGACGTTATCTGTCGGAGCTATCATAATTTCTCCGGACATTTTGAGTAGCATTTTTTGAAATGTCGTCATTGTAAACAGAGATTTATGGATATTAATGGCATATTATTGAAAAAAAAACAAATGTACTGTGTAACATGTAATATTACTGTCATCTGATGAAGATTTTCAAAAGGTTAGTGAATTATTTATTTTTTAATCCTACTTTTAAATTTTATATTTTCTGGGACAAAATGGCCGCTGCTTGCCTTTTGTTTCGGTGGTGGTCTAATATAAATGTGTGCTATGTTTTCGCCGTAAAACATTTTAGAAATCTGACTTGCTGGGTAGATGAACAAGGTGTTTATCTTTCATTTGAGCTATTGGACTTGTGTAGGTGTGGAGGTTAAATATTTCTAATAATATTTTTTCGCATTTTGCGTTATGCTAATGAGCTTGAGCCGTAGTCACGATCCCGGATCCGGGATGGGTAGCATCAAGAGGATCTGATATTAGAGGCGAAACCCGGAGGAAAATCAAAACCAGGAAGCGGCCTCTATTTTGAAAACTCCATGTTCCATAGCCTCCCTTTGCTGGATTTAAAGGGATATGAACCAGATTCCTTTTCCTATCGCTTCCTCAAGGTGTCAACAGTCTTCAGACAGTTTCAGGTTTTTATTTTGAAAAATGAGCAAGAACGATAACATCGCGTCAAGTGGTCACATGAGTTTTGCTCACGCAACAGAGTTTGGATAGGTATTGCTTTTCCCTCTCCTACTGCCAAACAAACAGAGGTATTTTGGATATAAAAATCATCTTTATGGAACAAAAGGAACATTTGTTGTGTAACTGGGAGTCTCGTGAGTGAAAACATCCGAAGATCAAAAGGTAAACGATTAATTTAATTGCTTTTCTGATGTGTGACCAAGCTACCTGATGCCAAGTGTACATAATGTTTTGTCGTGTGATCGATAAAACTTACACAAACGCTTGGATTGCTTTCGCTGTAAAGCATAATTTCAAAATCTGACAGGTGGATTAACAGGTGGATGTTCTGACAGGTGGATGTTGACACTTATCCCGATTGCAGCCATAACAAGTTAACATCTTGCAATGTATAGGTTTACGTAAAACTGCCAAAATAAATGGAAAAACTTGAGCCAATGAGGGATACAAAGTATATTAAAGCAGGTGCAGTTCCTGATGCTTATGGTCATGCCATAATTTGGTCCATTAGTTTTGCTACCATGGCTATGCCCCCATAGGATGACAATGCTCCCATCCAGAGGGCACGAGTGGTCACTGTATGGTTTGATGACCATGAAAACGATGTAAATCATGGCAGTCTAAGTCATCACATCTCAACCCATTTGAACATGTGAGATTAAGGCATTTTCCACCACCATCAACAAAACACAAAATTATGGAATTTTGAATGGAAGAATGGTGTCACATCCCTCCAATAGAGCTCCAGATAGTGGTAGAATCTAAGCCAAGGTGCATTGGAAACTGTTCTGGCGAGTGGTGGCTTAACGCCCAATTATGACACTTTGTTTTGGCAGTTACCTGTATCATGTAATTCTACTGTATGTTTCTTATTATTTACTTAGTATTATAAAACTTAATCCAGATGTTATTACACTTGATGTACACTGAATATACAAAACATTAGGAACAGCTGCCCTTTCCATGACAGACTGACCAAGTGAATCCAGGTAAAAGCCATGATCCCTTATTGATGTCCCTTGTCAAATCCACTTCAATCAGTGTTGATGAAGGTAGGATACAGGTTAACCCTCCTGCTGTGTCCTGTCGAGTTGGACCGATTTACAAGTTCTCTCTCTGATTGTCATAAGGTTCTATGACTTTGTCCACACTGGGCATCTGAACACACCAATATACATTCTAAGGATTTTCATTACATTTTGGATGTTTGATTTAACTTTTTTACACCTGTGGTGTTCCCGGCTACAAATGACCAGTCATTAGAAATTAATGGGAGGGACTACAATTCGTGTATAACATTTAGTTCAGGCACATGCCCATTCATCAGATGGACACACTTCCTTTCCCAGACCCCCACGCGCATGTGTTTGAGCACACACACACCCCTCACTCCCCTTCTTGGCATCCATGGCAATGCCCACAGGAACCTTTCCCCAACATAATCTTTCCCCCATGGGAACCAAACCTGTTGGCATTCTCACAAAAAAATCTCAACATTGTTTCAATAATATATAAAACTTTCCTCGCAGCTCTGGTATATATTATAACTAGTTTTTGAGTAAAAAAAGCATATGAGCTCAGGTCAACGAGGCCATAAATAGCAATAGAAGTTAAAAATGTGTAATGTTCACAATAACTTAAGCTGATAAAAAGATCTAACACAACATTGGGTGATAATATATATATTATGGATTTATAACCTGTAACGGCTTTCTCCTCCTCTGACGAAGAGGTATAGCAAGGATCGGACCAAAATGCAGCGTGATGATGATTCATGATATTTTAATGAAGGAAAAACTATACATGAAGAAAGTACAAAATAATGAAATGTGAAAACCGAAACAGCCCTATCTGGTGCAAACACAAAGACAGGAACAATCACCCACAAAACACTCAAAGAATATGGCTGCCTAAATATGGTTCCCAATCAGAGACAACGATAAACACCTGCCTCTGATTGAGAACCACTCCAGACAGCCATAGACTTTGCTAGATACCCCCACTAAGCCACACACCCGATACCTAACAAAACCCCAAGACAAAACACACCACAATAAACCCATGTCACACCCCGGCCTGACCAAATAAATAAAGACAAACACAATAATACTTCGACCAGGGCGTGACAGAACCCCCCCCCCTAAGGTGCGGACTCCCGGACGCACCTCAAAACAATAGGGAGGGTCCGGGTGGGCGACTGTCCATGGTGGCGGCTCCGGCTCCGGCGCGGGACGTGGACCCCACTCAATCAATGTCTTAGTCCCTCCCCATCGCGTCCTTGGATAGTCCACCCTCGCCGCCGACCATGGACTAGTAGTCCTCACCCAGAACTCCACTGGACTGAGGGGCAGCTCGGGACTGAGGGGAAGCTCGGGACTGAGGGGAAGCTCGGCACTGAGGGGAAGCTCGGCACTGAGAGGAAGCTCAGGCAGGTAGTTGGATCCGGCCGATCCTGGCTGGCTGGCGGTTCTGGCAGATCCTGGCTGACTGGCGGATCTGGAAGAGTCTGGTTGACTGGCGGATCTGGAAGAGTCTGGTTGACTGGCGGATCTGGAAGAGTCTGGTTGACTGGCGGATCTGGAAGAGTCTGGTTGACTGGCGGATCTGGAAGAGTCTGGTTGACTGGCGGATCTGGAAGAGTCTGGCTGACTGGCGGATCGGAAGAGTCTGGCTGACTGGCGGATCTGGAAGAGTCTGGCTGACTGGCGGATCTGGAAGAGTCTGGCTGACTGGCGGATCTGGAAGAGTCTGGCAGATCTGGAAGAGTCTGGCTGACTGGCGGATCTGGAAGAGTCTGGCTGACTGGCGGAACTGGAAGAGTCTGGCTGACTGGCGGATCTGGAAGAGTCTGGCTGACTGGCGGATCTGGAAGAGTCTGGCTGACCTGGAAGAGTCTGGCTGACTGGCGGATCCTGGCAGACTGACGGATCTGGCTGCTCCATGCTGACTGGCGGCTCTGGCTGCTCCATGCTGACTGGCGGCTCTGGCTGCTCCATGTAGGCTGACGGCTCTGGCAGCTTCTTACAGACTGGCAGCTCTGGCGGCTCCTTGCAGACTGGCAGCTCCTTGCAGACTGGCAGCTCCTTGCAGACTGGCAGCTCCTTGCAGACTGGTAGCTCTGTGCAGACTGGCAGCTCCTTGCAGACTGACAGCTCTGGCTGCTCCATGCAGACTGACAGCTCTGGCTGCTTCATGCAGACTGACATCTCTGGCTGCTTCATGCAGACTGACAGCTCTGACTGCTTCATGCAGACTGACAGCTCTGGCTGCTTCATGCAGACTGACATCTCTGGCTGCTCCATGCAGACTGACATCTCTGGCTGCTCCATGCAGACTGACATCTCTGGCTGCTCCATGCAGACTGACATCTCTGGCTGCTCCATGCAGACTGACATCTCTGGCTGCTCCATGCAGACTGACAGCTCTGGCTGCTTCATGTAGACTGACAGCTCTGGCTGCTCCATGCAGACCGACAGCTCTGGCTGCTCCATGCAGGCTGGCAGCTCTGGCTGCGCTTAACAGGCAGGAGACTCTAGCAGCGCTGTAGAGGAGGAAGGCTCTGGCTGCACTGAACAGGCGGGAGACTCCGGCAGCGCAGGAGAGGAGAAAGGCTCTGGCAGCGCTAGATAGGCGGGAGACTCCGGCAGCGCTAGAGAGGCGAGGCGCACTATAGGCCTGATGCGTGGTGCTGGCACTGGTGGTACTGGGCCGAGAACACGCACAGGAAGCCTGGTGCGGGGAGCTGCCACCGGAGGGCTGGTGCGTGAAGGGGGTACTGGATACACCGGACCGTGCAGGCGCACTGGAGCTCTTGAGCACCGAGCCTGCCCAACCTTACATGGCCACTCTAGCCCGGCCGATACGCGGAGCTGGAATGTACCGCACCGGTCTATGCACCCGCACTGGGGACACCGTCCGCACCACTGCATAACACGGTGCCTGCCCGGTCTCTCTAGCCCCCCGGTAAGCACAGGGAGCTTGCGCAGGTCTCCTACCTGGCGTAGCCCTAGTCCCTGTGAGCCCCCCCCAATACATTTTTGGGGCTGACTCTCGGGCTTCCGTCCGCGCCGCCGTGCTTGCTTCGCCAACTCCATTCTCCGATAACCTTCCGCGCACTGCTCCATCGAATCCCAGGCGGGCACCGGCACTCTCCCTGGGTCGACCGCCCACCTGTCTATCTCCTCCCAAGAAGTATAGTCCATACTCTTGTAGTCCAAACCATACTCCTCTTTGGGCTGCTCCTGTTGCCTCTTCTCCTGCTGCACCTTGGGGCGGCTACACTCCCCTGGTTTAGCCCAGGGTCCTCTCCCGTCGAGGATTTCCTCCCATGTCCAGAATTCCTTATTACGTATCTCCGGCTGCCGCTGTTGCTTCTCCTGCTGCTCCTACCCCCCCATTATTCACCTAAGGGGAACAGCCTGTATGGTAAAGCTATTCATGGAAGCAGGAAAGCCAGATAATAAGTTGTATGGATTTGCACTATTTATATTCACATGTTCCTCTGAAATCTGAGCTTCCTCCTTTCACAGAGGCAACGGGAGACTGTTTATTGTTTGATTCAGTATAGTACTCCTGAGAAATATGTGAGGTAAAATCAGTACTGCAATTGGACAGATAATGTTACTTCTGATGCGACCAATGAGTGATTTGGCAGACTGATTGAGATCTGGGGATTTCAGTAAGATAAGGAGACCCAGGGCTCACATCTGTTGGTTGTGTGGGAGAATGACAGGATGGCCGAGTATTACTGGCTAATTGAACAGAGGTATGTGTACTGGTACATTTGAGACATGACATGGTGTTGACTAAACGGGAGAAAAGAAGTACTCCGACTGGGTCTTTTGATGATAGGGTTTGTATTAATAACATTGTGGATCCAAGGGTGGCAGATGAGATCAAAGCTATAAATTAGACCCTGGCAGGATTAGAGTCAAGTATTTTTTGGTGGTCCACTCTCAATGAGAATGTGGATGGCATCAATTATATCTATTAAAAATCCACAGCGCTTCACCAATTATTTTAGAGATGTAATGAATGGCTTGGCAGAATAGAATAGTCTTGGATGTTTGCTGGCTGAAGAGGGTGGGGTGTATAGGTAATTTGACTCCGTGATATACAGTTGGGATGGATCAGTGACCAAGGCCTTGTCTGTTTTACACACCCTAGTTCACGAGTTGGAAATAAACTCAGGGGTGGATACTTCTTTGGCTAATTGGGTTGACAGTGTGTTTGGAAGATTTGGAAAAATGTTATGATTACTGTGTTATGGGCTACCTTCACCTGTGTGACTGTGTTAGTTTTGTATGGACGTGGTTGATTGCGTGTATGAAAGTTATCATTTCCAGGACTCAGGAGAAATCGATGACACTTCAGATGGAGATATATGGACCAATCCTAAGCTCTGACCAGTGGAATACAAAATACATGGCTTGGACGTAATAGAAGAATCCGGATCCTTTCACTTGCGAGGAGACCATATTTGATGTTTAGGAAATTTAGATGTTTTCTTGTTTCAATGTATAGACTGTTTTTTTCATGAAGATTAACAGAAAATTCTGATAAGTAGAATTAAGATTCTGATGGAGGATAGAACAGTCATGGAAGTTGATTATGTACATATGTGTATTGGTTTGTCTTATTCCTAGGATATCATTGAAGTTTCCTTTTAGTGTTTAATGAAAGTATGAATTGTTTAGTCATTTTCAGGGTGGATTGTTGAATTTATTATGGATTTATTATGGATAAATGAATAAACAATATCCCCATTTTAAATAGAATTGTATCTAGGTAAACTTATACATTGTTTTATAAGTGATTGACAATATGAGTTAATAAGAAGGGATTGTGTGACAGGACAAGGAGTAATAAAAAGTTAATGAACACCATTCCAACTAGGCAGGAACAAATGGGTTGTGGACTGTGTAAACACATAAGGTCATTAGCCTATGGTTGACCCAACTGAAACTTAGATCTGGGGTTTTTAGATAAGGCAGTGAGTGCATTCCTAGGTTTTCTACCTAATAAAACTGTCAGTTCAGTGGTGATCGATAATGTTGAGGGGTCAAAAGTTATTTGGGAGTGTGGTAGTAAGTTAGAATGAACTTTTCACCTTACTTTGTCCCGATCGAGAGGAGGGGATTCGGTTAAGGCAGTGAAATGACGTCATGATCTGTATATAAACTGATGCATGTGTTTAAGTGGTATCGTGCTCCGAGAATAAATTCTATTACCTATTATTTAAAGACTGGTCTGACTCTATTTTATGCAAACAAGAAATCTTACAAATTCTCATAAAATAGATTAAGGGCTTTCAATTGATGGAAGCCCATAGGCATAATTAAATTATACTAACAACAACCCTGACACGTCTATCAATACCATCTCTCTCCAGATTTATTAGACAATTTTCCAATTCCCCAAAAACATCATGTAGCGTTTCAGACTCTACTGACATGGGTGTTAATGGTTGGGCTATCGCTGTTGGGGTGGCGAAAATGTTTGACTCTCGTTCATCCGATTAATTAAGGCTATGAGGGCTTCGGGAATCTGTGATAACAGGTTTTCATCAGACGTCCCTGACTCGTTCATACGATTAATAATTTCAAGGAGTTCGGCTGGAATCTGTGATAATATGCTTTCATCGGGCGACCCTGACTCATTCATACATTTAATCATTTCTAGGAGTTCTGGCGGTATCTGTGCTAAGAGGCTTTCAACTGTCTCAACTAGTTCCTGTAGTTCTGCCATTTGGATAATTAAGGATGTGCGTTTTTGGGTATTTCTGGAATACTGGAATATTTCTGGTGTTACATATATGATTTTAGCGCCTGTATTTGCGTTTTTTAATTGGTTTGCTGTTTAACATGCGTGGAATTGTTCTATGCCAGAATAACATATCGTCTCGGTACTGTCTCTCAATTAAAACCCCCAGTCGTTTGTATAGCAAAGCGTTCCTCGATTTCAAAGCCCTGGAAAATAATGTGAAAAAACTTGCTTGTTCTATTGCAGTTCCTGATGCCATAGAATTGACGGGGTCAAGAAGGTTGGCCGCATCACAGAATAACTGGTCGTCAACATCTGAAATGTCATTAAAAACCGGGCTATCCGCCGCTTTGGTTGTTTCATCGGGAATGTTTGGTGCGCCGGAATCCCCCAGCTCTAGACGTATGTGTCTTTCTGTGCCGTTTTTCGTCGGGGAGGAGTCTGAAAGAAAATAAACATACAAAATAGGTTATTAAATATAAAAATATGTTAGATACATAAAATGTCAAATACATTTCAGGTATAATACTATATATTAACAGTACATAGTTAAAATACCTCGGCTTTTTTGGCGCTGGCTGTTCTGAAGAATCGCAGAAACCGGGGGGTATGACTTTTTTCATCTAGTGTTCCCGATTCTGCAGGGCCAGGCTCCTGGCAGTCTGAAAAAACATTATTTGTCCTTGTTTTAACATATTCTATCAAAAGATGTATAACTAATAAAAAGACGTATAACTAATAACAAAATGTATAAAGGTCTCATCCATGGAGCGCCGGCTCGTGAAGCCGCAAGTTCCCTGCCCAGTAGTACTTTTCTGGAGGGGTGGATTCTGAGCAATGCACTAGGGCCTCAGTTTTGCGTTGCTTGTTGGGGTCTAGAATATGTCGTGAGGGGGTGGAGGTTCCCAGGATTCGCGGTGTGTTTGAAAAAACGCTTGTACAGAACGGGAGAATTGCATCCAAGTCACCCGATGTGTCAGTTGTCCATAACGAATCCTTTATCATTCTTGGCTGTATGTCGGCTGTAAATACAAAAAATAGCTTTTAAAATAGTACACACTATTTTTTACTTTTTATATATATATATATATATTCTTGGGTATGTGATTAATTATAAGGACTTACCGCGAAAATATGATGGCGATTGGCTGCCGGGGTTTTGAGACTGAGAATCCCCCTCATGGTGTTCGATCCGTTAAACCTCGTAAAAGCTGCGTAAATGTTTGGGATCCTAACAAACGTTAGATAATATTTACAGTTATACGATATATATACACTTTTAGCTTATATTGGTATTTGGCCTGAAATACACAAATAACTCTGGTTTAATATTACAATAACATCCCGATAATATTCAAACAAAACTTTAAATATATTTTTCACTTACTCACCTGCAGAAATATCCATTAGGAGAGATTCACTTATTCAGAATATATTTTTTAATCAGTCCTGGCAGCTAAATATTCAGGCCTGTGGGTTTGCGCTAAAGCTGTGCTAACAGTGTTAAAATATATGCTCCACGTTCTGTCCCTAACTTGCGAAAGTACGAAATGAGTTTAAAGGGAGATATCCTGTATGCAACCCCCCTGTATATTTGGTTTAGAGAACAAAGGCTGTGAATTCAAAGAGACATTCTGTCTACAACTGGGGTGGGGGGCACCGGGCGCTGATTAGATATCAGTGTTTAACCCCGGGCGGTCGGCAGATATCTGGACATGCCGTATGCATGATAGTGCAAACATTGGTTTCAAACGATTCTCTACAGATAGAATGCTTGGGTCCCCTGTTGAACACACACACACCCTTTTGTTTCTGAAACGCACACACACTCCTGCTGCTCCGTCACACTCACACTCACGCACGCCCCCTGATTTTCCGTGTCTTTTTTCCTTCGCGACAGAGCTGGGTGATGATGTGAAATACATTTTCCCATAGTTAAGGGGTGAGATACAGTTTTTAAATTCCTTTTATTGAATTCCAAAATATTTCGTACAACCTTTAAGACATGTTAGAATGAATTAACAAATTTGACTAATATTTAAACATGCATCACGAGTGTTTTATGTAAAAACCTTGGAGGCTTGCAGTTGTACATTATTACAAACTTTAATAACCAGTAATGTTTATAACATACCATTGTAGGAAAGACTATAAAATAATACTTGTGTTTTTCAGACATTACATTTCTCTGCGACAGACCCCGGCGTGAGAGAAAAGACCGCTTCCCCTTTCGTTAAATGTTGCGATACATTTTCAAAACCAATGATTTAATTCAGAATATTTAGTACATACATTTTAACACACGTTATAATTCAATTTTTTTTTTTTACTATTTCTTACAGATAAAGGGTCCGGTTAGCCCTGACCATTATCCGTTTCCAATTCACCATCGCAAAGTCGCTTGCCAGCGCCATCGAAGCTCCGGACGTTTTCACTCCAGGGAAAGATCCTCCTTCGGCCTTGTGGGTCCTGGGTATGTCTCAACGATAACCTCGGCCATCGCCGTAATTGTTCACGATTTTTGAAAAGACTGTCCAGGTTATTCATCAGTGTTCGGAAAATATGGTAATCGCGCCATTTAAAACTGAACATTATTTGAAAAAATTTACATCCTTGCATGCTTTGGAAAATACATATGAACTGACAGTTTTCGTCGCATTTGCACTATCAAATTGTTCACATCCTAAAATTGTCACTCTGGAGTCCGGGGTATACGCCATTGAAATGACTCTTAGGGCCATCAGATAATTCTTGTCCGCAGACCAGCTCTTCCAACGTATATCCGGGTAGACTTGAAGCACTCAGGGCCTGTTCAATTTGACACAGCGCGAGTCTTATTTTAAGCCATTCTCTCATCCTTAGCGCTGGAGAAAAACTCTCGGGTTCTGCCCGATAAAGGGGTTTGGGGCCGCTGTCTGTGAATATCTTAACCGTAGATTCCTCAGGTTGGAATATGTAAGACATATGCCCCTCACTCGTACCCAAAACTCCTTTAAAACATTCTGGAGCCTCACGCAAAACATCCTCCAGGCTTTTGTCATTGGGTTCATGACATGAGCTGCAGAGCACCCCGAGAATTGGCCTAGGAGACACATTTTTTATGTTAAATATTCTGGCCTTTATTTTAAAAATCGCAGGCCTTGTTCTGGACATTTATAATGCGTATGCCACAGCCAATACCCCGGACATTCCTGCTTCATCAGATAACAACCATAAGGGCAATAAAACTGGGGGTGGGGGCCATACACGTTCAAAAGTTCATACACTGAACCCCCCCAGTTCAACCAGGCCCCTAGACATCAATCACCATGACTACTTCAAAGGATGCAATATAGATATAAAATAACACACACCCTCTAACACGTGACCACAGGAACAGGATGGCCTGGCCGGAGGCCCATATTTGGACATGTGCACGTCATCATGGACACAGGGTCATAAATCAATAACTTTGACCCGTGCCGTCTACTTTATTCTCTCTCCCGTCTGAAGTTTGCTAGAGAGCATTTGGATGATCCAGAAGAAGATTGGGAGAATGTCATATGGTCAGATGAAACAAAAAGATAACTTTTTGGTAGAAACTCAACTCGTCGTGTTTGGAGGACAAAGAATGCTGGGTTGCATCCAAAGAACACCATACCTACTGTGAATCATGGGGGTGGAAACATTATGCTTTGGGGCTGTTTTTCTGCAAAGGGACCATGACGACAGATCCGTGTAAAGGGAAGAATGGGGCCATGTATCGTTCTTTGCTTCATGGAAACATGGCTCACTGGAGAGACGCTATCCGAGGCGGTGCAGCCAACGGGTTTCTCCACGCATCGCGCCGACAGAAACAAAGATCTTTCTGGTAAGAAGAGGGGCGGGGGCGTATGCCTTATGGCTAACCTGACATGGTGTGATGAAAGAAACATACAGGAACTCAAATCCTTCTGTTCACCTGATTTAGAATTCCTCACAATCAAATGTAGACCGCATTATCTACCAAGAGAATTCTCTTCGATTATAATCACAGCCGTATATATCCCCCCCAAGCAGACACATCGATGGCTCTGAACAAACTTTATTTAACTCTCTGCAAACTGGAAACCATTTATCCGGTGGCTGCATTCATTGTAGCTGTGGATTTTAACAAGGCTAATCTGAAAACAAGACTCCCTAAATTTTATCAGCATATCGATTGCGCAACCAGGGGTGGAAAGACCTTGGATCATTGTTACTCTAACTTCTGCGACGCATATAAGGCCCTGCCCCGCCCCCTTTCGGAAAAGCTGACCACGACTCCATTTTGTTGATCCCTGCCTACAGACAGAAACTAAAACAAGAGGCTCCCACGCTGAGGTCTGTCCAACGCTGGTCCGACCAAGCTGACTCCACACTCCAAGACTGCTTCCATCACGTGGACTGGGAGATGTTTTGTATTTCGTCAGACAACAACATTGACGAATACGCTGATTCGGTGTGCAGGTTCATTAGAACGTGCGTTGAAGATGTCGTTCCCATAGCAACGATTAAAACATTCCCTAACCAGAAACCGTGGATTGATGGCAGCATTCGTGTGAAACTGAAAGCGCGAACCACTGCTTTTAATCAGGGCAAGGTGTCTGGTAACATGACCGAATACAAACAGTGCAGCTATTCCCTCCGCAAGGCTATCAAACAAGCTAAGCGTCAGTACAGAGACAAAGTAGAATCTCAATTCAACAGCTCAGACACAAGAGGCATGTGGCAGGGTCTACAGTCAATCACGGACTACAGGAAGAAATCCAGCCCAGTCACGGACCAGGATGTCTTGCTCCCAGGCAGACTAAATAACTTTTTTGCCCGCTTTGAGGACAATACAGTGCCACTGACACGGCCTGCAACGAAAACATGCGGTCTCTCCTTCACTGCAGCCGAGGTGAGTAAGACATTTAAACGTGTTAACCCTCGCAAGGCTGCAGGCCCAGACGGCATCCCCAGCTGCATCCTCAGAGCATGCGCAGACCAGCTGGCTGGTGTGTTTAAGGACATATTCAATCAATCCTTATCCCAGTCTGCTGTTCCCACATGCTTCAAGAAGGCCACTATAGTTCCTGTTCCCAAGAAAGCTAAGGTTACTGAGCTAAATGACTACCGCCCCGTAGCACTCACTTCCGTCATCATGAAGTGCTTTGAGAGATTAGTCAAGGACCATATCAATTCCACCCTACCTGACACACTAGACCCTCTCCAATTTGCTTACCGCCCCAATAGGTCCACAGACGATGCAATCGCAACCACACTGCCCTAACCCATCTGGACAAGAGGACTACCTATGTGAGAATGCTGTTCGTCGACTACAGCTCAGCATTTAACACCATAGTACCCTCCAAACTCGACCCTGGGTCTCGACCCCGCCCTGTGCAACTGGGTACTGGACTTCCTGACTGGCCACCCCCAGGTGGTGAGTGTAGGTAACAACATATCCACCCCGCTGAGCCTCAAAACTGGGGCCCCACAAGGGTGCGGTCTGAGCCCTCTCCTGTACTCCTTGTTCAACCATGACTGCGTGGCCATGCACGCCTCCAACTCAATCACCAAGTTTGCGGACGACACTACAGTGGTAGGCTTGATTTCCAACAACGACGAGACGGCCTACAGGGAGGTGGTGAGGTCCCTCGGAGTGTGGTGTCAGGAAAATAACCTCACACTCAACGTCAACAAAACAAAGGAGATGATTGTGGACTTCAGGAAACAGCAGAGGGGGCACCACCCTATCCACATCGATGGGACAGTACTGGAGAGGGTATTTAGTTAAGTTCCTCGGCATACACAGACAGCATTGTGAAGAAGGTGCAGCAGCGCCTCTTCAACCTCAGGAGGCTGAAGAAATGAAGACAACTAAACTGAACACAACCCCATAAATCTACAAAAACCTCTAGACAAGACAAACACATAAATCACCCATATCACACCCTGGCCTAACCAAAATAATAAAGAAAACAAAGATAACTAAAGCCAGGGCGTGACAACTCATCTCATATGTATATACTGTACTCTATATCATCTACTGCATCTTGCCATCTTTATGTAATACATGTATTACTAGCCACTTTGTTTATATACCCTACATTACTCATCTCATATGTATATACTGTACTCTATACCATCTACTGCATCTGGCCTATGCCGTTCTGTACCATCACTCATTCATATATCTTTATGTACATATTCCTTATCCCTTTACACTTGCGTGTATAAGGTAGTAGTTGTGGAATTGTCAGGTTAGATTACTCGTTGGTTATTACTGCATTGTCGGAAGCATTTCGCTACACTCGCATTAACATCTGCACATGTGTATGTGACAAATAAAATGTGATTTGATGTACATTTTCTCATTCACCACTTTAGATTGTGTGTATTTGGTAGTTGTTGGGGAATGTTTTGATTACTTGTTAGATATTGCTGCACTGTCGGAACTAGAAGCAGAAGCATTTCACTTCACTCTTATTGACATCTGCTAACCATGGGTTTGTAAAAAATAACATTTGATTTGATTTTTTGGTAGTAAGTTGGTGGTTTGGAGATACCCCTCTAGTGGTGTGGGGGCTGTGCCTTGTCAAAGTGGGTGGGGTTATATCCTGCCTGATTGGCCCTGTCCGGGCGTATATCGTCGGACGGGGGAATAGTGTCTCCCGACCCCTCCTGTCTCAGCCCCCAGGATTTATGCTGCAATAGTTTGTGTCGGGGGGCTAGGGTCAGACTGTTATGTCTGGAGTATTTCTCCTGTCTTATTCGGTGTCCTGTGTGAATTTAAGTATGCTTCCTCTAATTCGTTCTCTCGCCCTCTCGCTCCTCTCCTCTCTGAGACCATGCCTCAGGACTACCTGGTCTGATGACTCCTTGCTGTCCCCAGTCCACCCGGTCGTGCTGCTGCTCCAGTTTCAACTGTTCTGCTTTCGGCTTTGGAACCCTGACCTGTTCACTGGACGTGCTACCTTGTCCCGAACCTGCTGTGTTCGACTCTCTCTCTCTCTCTACCGCACCTGCTGTCTCTAACTCTGAATGCTCGGCTATAAAAAGCCAACTGATATTTACTCCTGATGTGATGACCTGTTCCACCCTCTACAACCACTGTGATTATTGTTATTATTTGACCCTGCTGGTCATCTAATAATCTCCACCTGGAACAGACAGAAGAGCACTGGTCACACCTCAAAGCCTGGTTCCTCTCTAGATTTCTTCCTAGCCACCATGCTTCTACATCTGCATTGCTGGCTGTTTGGGGTTTTAGGCTGGGTTTCTGTATAGCACTTTGTGACATCGGCTGATGTAAAAAGGGCTTTATAAATAACTGTGATTTATTGATTGAAATAGCAAATGGAGGACGTTTTTCCATGTGGTTTATTTTCATGCCAGCCAGGTTGGCTATACTCCTGTTGTAAATATAAGCAATGTGCTTAATATTAAGAAAGTTGAGGAATAAATAATAGGCTTAGCCTATAGAAAGCTGATAGGATTCTCCTCTTTTTATTAGCGGCCATCACTCTGTTTTTTCCCGCAATTGCATAGCCTTTAGAAATGTTGCGCAACATGAGCTCATGGCTCTCATGAAGTGCTTGATTAGATTTTCAAATATATTTGCATTGATGTCAGTGTGATTAGAGGGACAACAGAGTGCTGAGTAGCAGGCAGTTAGCAAGTTTGGTAGGTTACTAATTACCAGCAGCAGCATCATAGCTTTGGAGAAGCCTAATTACCGTGACTAAATGGTCTTGTGGAATTTGACTGCCTTCATTACTCGTGACCGCCGGTGTGGCGGTAATACAATGAGCGCAACAGCCCTACGCACTACCCTCTTTAGCGCCTTGTGGTCAGATGCCAAGCAGTTGCCATACAAAGCAGAGATGCAGCCAGTCAAGATGCTCTAAATGGTGCAGCTGTCAAACCTTTTGAGGATTTGAGGGTCCATATCAAATCTTTTCAGCCTCCTGTCGTGCCCTCTTCACGACTGCGTTGGTGTGTTTGGACCATGATCGATCCTTAGTGATGTGCACACCGAGGAAGCTCTCGACCCGCTCCACTACAGCCCCATAGATGTGAATGGGGAGTGTTCGGCCCTGCGTTTCCTGTGGTCCACAATAAGCTCATTTGAGGGAGAGGTTGTTGTTCTGGCACCACACCTCCTCCTCCCTATAGGCTGTCTCATCGTCGGCGGTGATCAGGCCTACCACAGTCATGCAGTCGGCAAACGTATTGATATTCACGCTGATATGGGTGAACAGGGAGTAGAGGAGGGGACTGAGTACGCACCCCTGAGGGGCCCCCATGTTGGGAGTCAGCATGGTGGATGTGTTGTTGCCTACCCTCACCACCGGGGGAGACCAGTCAGGAAGTCCAGGATCCAGTTGCAGAGAGAAGTGTTCAGTCCCTGGCTCCTTAGCTTAGTGATGAGCTTGGAGAGCAGTATGGTGTTGAACGCTGAGCTGTAGTCAATGAACAGTATTCTCATGTAGGTGTTCCTTTCATCCAGGTGCGAAAGGGCAGTGTGGAGTGCAGAAGAGATTGAGTCATCTGAGGATCGGTTTAGACGGTATGCAAATTGGGTCCAGAGTTTCTGTTATGATGGCGTTGACATGGGCCATGGACAACCTTTCAAAGCATTTCATGGCTACAGATGTGAGTGACATGGGGTGGTAGTCATTCAGACAGTTTACCTTGGCATTCTTGGGCACAGGGACTATGGTGGCTAGCTTGAAACTTAGGTTTTCACGGACTGGGTCAGGGAGAGGTTGAAAATGTCAGTGAAGACATTTGCCAATTGGTCAGCGCATGCTCTGAGTACGTGTCCTGGTAATCCATCTGGCCCTGCGGCCTTGTGAATGTTAATTTAACTGTTTAAAAGGTCTTTCTCACATCAGCTTTGGAGAGCATGATCATACAATCATCCGGAACAGCTGGTGCTCTCACGCATGGTTCAGTGTTGCTTGCCTCAAAGCGAGCATAGAGGTATTAACTTATCTGGTAGGCTCGTGTCACTGGGCAGCTCTTAGGTGGGTTCCCCTTTGTAATCCATGAAAGTTTGCAAGCCCTGCCACATCTGACGAGCATCAGAACCAGTGTAGTAAGTTTCGAGCTTTGCCTGTTTGATGGTTTGTCGGAGGGCGTACACCTTGAAAGCTGCTACTCTAGCCTTTAGCTCAGTGCGGATTTTTGCCTCTAATCCATGGCTTCTGGTTGGGATACAGTGCTTTCAGAAATTATTCATATCCCTTATTCAAAATGGATTACATAGATTTTTTTCCCCCTCCCCTCTACACACAATACCCCATATTGACAAAGTGAACATTTTATTTTTGTTTAGCAAACCTTTTGAAAATGAAGTATTCACACTTCTGAGTGAATTAGCATTACATTTGGCAGCGATTACAGCTGTGAGTCTCTCTGGGTAAGTCTCTAAGAGCTTTGCACACCTGGGGCCTCATTTATGAAAAAAATCTTAGATTTATACTTGAACTTAGTAGTAAGATCATTTCCAACGGTGTGCATACATATAAAAGATACTGAGCATCAATAACCTTACTTACACAGGTTCTAAGAAGCCCATTTGTAATTTACGCACCTGTGATCTATAAACCTTACAAACCTTACAATCCCCTTATAGAATGCTAGCACAAATGAGGATTTAGTCAGCAATTAGTCCTCCCGGTTTTCACCCTTGCCTGTTCTGGACTCTGTACCCGCCTGCCTGACCATTCTGCCTACCTTGACCACAAGCCTGTCTGCCACTCTGTACCTCCTGGACTCTGACGACTATTCTCTTGCCTACTCCTTTTGGATTATTAAACATTAAGACTCCAACCATCTGCCTCCTTGTTCTGCATCTGGGTCTCGTCTTGTGTCATGATATTAAGATAATGTGAAACTTGGTTGTCAGTAACTTAATATACAAGTCATACACTGATTTATAGTGTGCCCCCTCCACCAAGGGAAGCTGCGTTGAAGCCCGTGAAGCTCCCAAATCAGCAGGTGCCAAGAGTGAGGGGGAAGATTTGGCCACAGGTGTTGAGGGTCCGTCCATGTCTGCGTCTGTGCGGCGGGATGAAGTCCGTGAGTCCCCAGTTCCCAAGCATCGCAGACCTGCAGGTGCCAGGAGTGAGGGGGTATGTTTGGCCATAGGTGTAGAGGGTCCATTTACGTCTGCGTCCACGTCAACAGTTTGCGTGTTGACCGCCTCAGTCCTGCAAACCCAGAACGAGTTGAACACATTGGTTGGGCAGATTGTGTCTGAACTTTGAAGAATACGCAGGGTTTTAATTAATTTACATAATGTATTTGTTGAATGTTTTTCACACTGTGAATGACAAACCTATGCTTTGAATGTTGTCTGGCATTCTGTTTCTCACCACCAATCTCTGTATGAGCTGCCGCCTCCTTTTCACTGCATCAGTCGGGGTAGGTGATCCTTTGGGTGGTGGGTTAGGAGGCTCTTAGGGGTCCATTCTAATCTCCACATCCATTTCAATACCATGCCTCAGGGCTATGTTGTGGAGCAAACCACATGCCATTATGTGTGATTGTTGAGGGAAACCATCATTTCTAGAAACAGGCCCACATTTTATATTTAGGTTTGAAAATGCACACCCCAATGTTCATGTCAAACAAACTTGCATTACTAATGGGCACTACAGTTACTGAGATGTCCCCTTAATCTGTTAGCATTTTGTTGAAATCAGCTGATTCCATTCATTTACACTAGTATTGCTACAAAATGAATACGCTTCAAGGGGACATCTCATAAACCATAGGGCCAAATTAAAAACGGTTTTCAGCTATTTTGCCAGAACATTTGGGTGTGCAATATCAATAAAATGCTAAATATGAAAATGTATATTTTGCTTTACGTTGACCGATTTTAAAACTACAATTAAGTTTTGTATTTTTATTAAATTAAATTACCTTCTCTGGCTTGTAGAGGAGTTTGCCACCTGCCCTTCAGCAGTCCGATGGTACACTCCACAACCTACCTTTTTCTGGCATGTGCCAAATTGTAGCGCATTTCCGCTGCTGTTTGGGGATCTGCAAAGGGAGTGAGAAGCCATGATTTCAGTGGATAGACCCGGTCACCTAATAGGGTAAAACCATTGTTACATTATTAAGCACGGTTAATAGGCTATTATACACTGAAATAACTCACTGAGAAGCCACCCACCTCCACTCTCACCAGCTTCTAGATGCAGGTCTAGGCTGCTGTGGCACAGAATGAAAGAGTCGCGCGTAGACCCTGGCCACTTTGCGCATACGGGCATCGCAGATCTGAACATTCAATGAATGGAAATTCTTCCTGTTAAAACTTCTTGACGCTACCCATCCCTGTCGCGGGATCATTTGTCAGCAACCACTGAATAGCATAGCGCAACAGTGAAATAATATTACAAAAAAATATTCATATTCATGAAATCACAAGTGCAATATTGCAAAACACAGCTTGGCCTTTTGTTAATCCACCTATCGTCTCAGGTTTTGAAATTATACTTTACAGCGAAAGCTGTAAGTTTATCGATAGCATTATGTACACTTAGCATCAGGAAGCTTGGTCACGAAAATCAGAAAAGCAATCAAATTAACCATTTACCTTTGATGATCTTCAGATGTTTTCACTCACTGGACTCCCAGTTACACAACAAATGTTTATTTTATTTTATTTTGTCTTCATAATGTCCACAGAAACATGTCAAACGTTTTTTATAATCATTCCTCAAGTAGTTTTCAAAATATATATTCGATAATATATCAACCGAGTGTGTAGGTTTTTCAATAACAGTGGGAGGAACAATGGCGGCTTTACTCTGTAGCGCAGAAACTCACTCTGAGAGCCGCCACCTATCCACTTACGCAATGTGATCTTTCACGCTAATTTTTTTAAATAAAAGCCTGTTGACACCTTAGGGAACCCAGAGGTAAAGGAATCTGGTTGATATCCCTTTAAATGGAGGATAGGCATGCATAGGAACAGAAGGGTTTCAAAATAAGAGGCACTTCCTGATTGGATTTTCCTCAGGGTTTCACCGGCAATATCAGTTCTGTTATACCCACAGACAATATTTTGACAGTTTTGGAAACTGTAGAGTGTTTTCTATTCTAATCTGTCAATTATATGCATATTCTAGCATCTGGTACTGAGAAATAGACCGTTTACTTTGGGAACGTTATTTTTCCAAACATAAAAATAGTGCCCCCTAGCTTCAAGAGGTTATTAACATATACATGTTCATCTACAGGCGGTGCGCGTAACATGCTGACCGGACACGCCACGTGTGCGAGCGTCGCAAAATACATTTTGAAATCCATGTTATTCCATTATTGCACCCACACTGCTCGCGCGCTCCAATGAGCGTCTGCGTTGCCAAGGACTAAAAAATAAGTAATTCCTATTTCTGACGCAGATCAAATCAAATCAAATTTATTTATATAGCCCTTCGTACATCAGCTGATATCTCAAAGTGCTGTACAGAAACCCAGCCTAAAACCCCAAACAGCAAGCAATGCAGGTGTAGAAGCACGGTGCAAGTTGCAAGTTCTGCCTCTTCCATCTCCTCATTGGTGTATAGAAGCAGGTACCCATCGTGCTATCTCCTCATTGGTTATACCCACGTGGGTGATGGAAAGACGAAATGTTTTGCCGGTTGTCGTGGTAATACTATGAAAGTGTAGATGCCAATCACCATATAAGTTCAAAGATGAAAAAGCCTGGAAGGAGGAGAGATGACTAGAAACGATTCAGTTGTTTGTTTTATGTGTGGATTAACTGTCGGAGTAGAGGACCTTGTGCATTTCAGGTAAAATAACAACTCAACATTTATATCCCAAGACAAATTAGCTAGCAAGTGCAAGCTAACTAGCTAAATTGCCATACACGTTTAATGCTTTTCAACCTGTCCCCAAATTACTTCATTGGTTCAGAGTTTGTTTTGATATTTTTTACCTGCGTGTCGTAATCGCGTTTGGTGTAGGGGGACCAAATAAATTGATGCACGATGGTGCACGCGCGTAGCAGGTTTGGCTTCCGTGTAAGGCAATACACGTGCAGTCAACTGCACCTTTGACCACTGGGAAATTAAATGAGTGGACTAACTCGGCTTTGACGCGCGCCTGTTCACTGGCTGTAAATGGGAAACTAATATATCTCATGGACAATACATGTAGAATCGCTTCGATCACTTGTGGCAGGATGCGACTGAATGATGGCTGTGATATACCCGACCTGTCACTCATTTCCTTCTGGAATGTCCCAGTAGCGAGGATTCCCAGAGTGGACAGTACATGGACGCCATAATTACAACGTGTCTTCCTTTCCAGATTTGACGCTAAATGCGCGCACAAATCTAACAGAACATTTCTTGTGAGATTAGAGCGATTTTATAAACCATGGATCATCATGCGCAAAAAAGCCATTCCGGCCTTTGAAAACGTTCTCCCTTCTAAAAGCACGGTTTTCAATGTCTTCCAATAACGCAAGAACAGCCATGGTTACTTTTCTCTAATTTGACAACCTATTTATAGAACATCATATCCTGCTTTTAATTCAAAACACCTTGTGTCTGACAATTCATTCCTCACCTTTAATTGATAATTCCTAACAAATTGTTCATAAAGCTAATGCAAAATTCACCACTGGCTTGGATGCTTATGCATCCCAAACTGCAATACCCCTACATAACCAACAGGAAAATCACTTACTTCAAGTCTGCATAGAGATAAGATCATTTCCACATCAAAGTAAGTTTTTATAAATAACTACTTATATGTGGTTTTCTGCGTAAGTCATACTAAACTGTAACTAGGCCTTTCAGGGACATTTATTTTCACCTTGGTAAGAAACTCAGTTGATACGCAGTTGTAAATGAGAACTTGTTCTCAACTGGCCTACCTGGTTAAATAAAGGTGAAATAAAAAATAAAATAAAAACTCCAGTGTATATTCGGCCTTGTGTTTTAGGTTATTGTCCTGCTGAAATGTGATTTCCTCTCCCAGTGTATGCAGACTGAAACAAGTTTTCCGTCTACGATTTTGCCTGTGATTATTTAGTTTCACCCTAAAAAATAACTCCATGGTCCTTGCCGATGACAAATATACCCATAACATGATGCAGCCACCACCATGCTTGAAAGTATGAAGAGTGGTACTTAGTGATGTGTTGTGTTGGATTTGCCCCAACATATTAAGGACATAAAGATACTTTCTTTGCCACATTATTTAACTTCCGTGCCTTATTGCGAACAGGATGCATGTTTTGTAATATTTGTATTTTGTACAGGCTTCCTTCTTTTCACTTTGTCATTTAGGTTATTATTGTGGAGTACACTACTACAATGTTGTTGATCCACCCTACAATGTTGTTGATCTAGTTTTTTCCTATTACAGCCTATTTCTCCTATTCCTAAAACTCTAACTTTTATAAAGTCACCATTGGCTTCATGGTGACATTTCTGAGCTGTTTCCTTCATCTCTGGCAACTGAGTTAGGAAGGACGCCTGTTTCTTTGCAGTGACTGGGTGTATTGATACACCATCCTAGGTGTAATTAATAACTTTAACATGCTTAAATGGATATTCAATGTCTGCTTTTTATATTTTACCCATCTATTAACAGGTGTCCTTCTTTGCGAGGCATTGGAAAACCTCCCTGGTGTTTGTGGTTAAATCTGTGTTTAAAATTCCCTTCCTGACAAAAAAAAAAAAAAACTTAATTCCACTTTGACAGCTGTTGTTGACAAAGAGACACCCCTTGATCTTACCGGAATCTGCCTTTCTGTCCTGCCGGTGCATATGCATAACCAGCTAGATTTACAGTGCCTTTGTAAAGTAATCAGAACCCTTGCATTTTTCTATATTTTGTTACATGTCAGCCTTAATCTAAAATGTCCTAGCAGTCTACACACAAAACAGGTTTTTAGATTTTTTTTTCAAATGTATTCAAACCAAAAAACAGATACATTATTTACATCCTGTTTCCATTGATCATCCATGAGATGTTTCTACAACTTGATTGGAGTCCACTTGTGGTAAATTCAATTGATTGGACATGATTTAGAAAAGGCACACACCTGTCTATTTAAGTTCCTGCAGTTGACAGTTCATGTCAGAGCAAAACCAAGCCATGAGGTCAAAGGAATTGTCCGTAGAGCTTCGAGACAGAATTGTGTCGAGGCACAGATCTGGGGAGGGGTACCAAAAACTGTCTGGAGCATTGAAGGTCCCCAAAAACACAGTGGCCTACATCATTCTTAAATGGAAGAAGTTTGGAACCACCAAGACTCTTCCTAGAGCTGGCCGCCCGGCAAAACTGAGCAATTGGGGAGAAGGGCGTTGGTCAAGAACCTGATGGTCACTCTGACAGAGCTCCTCTGGGGGGATGGGAGAACCTTCTAGAAGGACAACCATCTCTTCAGCACTCCGCCAATCAAGCCTTTATGGTAGAGCGGCCAGACGGAAGCCACTCCTCAGTAAAATGCACATGACAGCCCACTTGGAGTTAGCCAAAAGGCACCTAAACACTCTCAGACCATGATAAATTATTATTTTGTCTGATGAAACCAAGAAGAAACACTTTGGCCTGAATGCCAAACATCACGTCTGGAGGAAACCTGGCACCATCCCTATGGTGAAGCATGGTTGTGGCAGCATCATGCTGTGGGGATGTTTTTCAGTGGCAGGGAATAGTCAGGATCGAGAGATCCTTGATGAAAACCTGGTCCAGAGCACTCAGGACCTCAAGATTGGGGCGAAGATTCACCTTCCAACAGGACAACGACCCTAAGCACACAGCCAATACAACTCAGGATTGGCTTCTGGACAAGTCTCTGAATGTCCTTGAGTGGCCCAGCCAGAGCCATAACTTGAACCAGATCGAACATCTCTGGAGAGACCTGAAAATAGATGTGCAGCAATGCTCCCCATCCAACATGACAGGGCTTGAGAGGATATGTAGAGATGAATGGGATAAACTCCGCAAATACAGGTGTGCCAAGCTTGTAACATCATACCCAAGAAGACTAGAAGCTGTAATCGCTGCCAGGTGTTTCAACAAAGCACTGAGTGAAGGGTCTGAATCCTTATGTAAATGTGATATATCTGGGGGGGTTATTAGCAAAAAATGTCAAAAAATATGTTTTTACATTGTCATTATGAGGTATTGTGTGTAGATTTGAGGGGGAAAAAACTATTTAATACATTTTAGAAAAAGGCTGTAACCTAAACAAAATTTGGAAAAAGTCAAATGGTCTGAATACTTCCCGAAGGCACTGTGTATTATGCATGTCCTTGTTCAGCCATGACTTCTGGACATAGCTGCTCTGATGTCCAGGAGTTATTTTTGGTCATCGGAAATGACAGAGGAAACATTTGCGCACAGAAAATAGAACAATTGGTCAGGAGCCCGTAAAACGGCCACTTTCCAATGCAGCACCATTCTCTGTCTGTTATGGATCAATGTATAGCCTAAATTATATGAACTTGACATTGACATATAGTACAATGATATACTCAAGCATTCTCCAAGGAGAGGAAGGTTTGGCCATGGTTTGGCCATGGTTTCACTTATGGGGGCTGGGATGGGTATCCTAAGAGAAAATAGCATAAATAGGCAGCTATACAATATTACTTTGGTAACACTTTACTTGACACCTAGCATCATAACACATTACGACACGATCATAACCATGTCGTAATATGTCTTAATAGTTCTGTCACTTGGACATAGAAAATACAGTTGGACACTGTCAAGAAGCATTATGAGCATCAGAATCATATAAACCAGATAAGCCTATCACGTACATGCCTTTATGTCAGTCATCAGTCAAAAAGAGGGTGTCTGGCTCCTGAAATCTGCACTTGCATTCACCCCAGTCATCAGCAACAGAGATTTGGGGTAGGAACATGTAGTACATTTCAGAAAATGTTATATAACATAAAAATGCTGTTGACAAGTAGGCTATGGTATAATTGAGCCATAAGGCCTGAGGAGGTGTGGTATATGGCCAATATACCACGGCTATGGGCTTTTCCTGCACGACACAACACAGAGTGCCTGGGCACAGCCCTTATTCATGGGATATTGGCCATATATCACAAACCCCCGAGATACCTTATTCCTATTACAAACTGGTTAACAATGTAATTAGAGCAGTACAAATAAATGTTTTGTCATACCCATGGTACACGGTCTGATATCCCAATCAGCTTTCAGGACTCGTACCACCCAGTTTGTAATGGAATGTTTTGTAGGTTTTCACACTCTTATGTAGGTTTCATCATAATCAGCAATCAAATAATATAATATATTTCACAACATGTCATGACAGTGTTATGACCAATTTATGACGTATATTAAGATATGGTTAATGACGTATCATTCCGTGTTATGACACTAGGTATCAAGTAAAGTGTTACCGAAGTTCACAGAAATTTACCTGAACTGAAATAATTTCCTTGTGTACTTTGCAGCATTTTGTATCATATTGGCCAGCAATTCACATGCCATTTGACAGCTAGGCTGCGGTCCTCTATAGCTCAGTTGGTAGAGCATGGTTCTTGCAGCGCCAGGAATGGGTTCGATTCCTGGGATCACCCATAAAATAATTTATGCATGCATGACTGTAAGTCTCTGTGGATAAAAGCATCTGCTTAATGACATACATTACTGGAGACACACCTTGTAGTTTTGAAGACACTATCTCATTTGCTATCACTATGCAGTGCAGTACTGGTTAATCAATGAATAACTTCACTGCGAAGTTAGTTATGCTTAGCTAGCTAGCCAACCAACTGCTACTAGCTAGCTACACCTGTTTGTTTGTTACTGTTGCGCTGCTGTGTCAATAACATGTAGCCAGAAATTATGAGGTGTCCCAGCTCTGTTGACATTTCACTTATCCGCCACATCACTAGTTAAAACTTCTTATGGCTTGGGGCAGTATTGAGTAGCTTGGATGAATAAGGTGCCCAGAGTAAACTGCCTGCTACTCAGGCCCAGAAGCTAAGATATGCAAATTATTAGTATTTGGATAGAAAACACTCTGAAATTTCAAAAACTGTTTGAATGATGTCTGTGAGTATAACAGAACTCATATGGCAAGCAAAAACAAATCCAACCAGGAAGTGCGAATTCTGAGGTTTGTAGGTTAAGTCTTTGCCTATCCAATATACAGTGAAAATGTGGTCTGATTGAACTTCCCAAGGCGTCCAATAGATGTCAACAGTCTTTAGAACCTTGTTTCAGGCTTCTACTGTGAAGGGGGAGAGAATAAGAGCTGTTTCAATCAGGTGTCTGGCAGAATGCCATGAGCTCAGTCTCGTGCGCGCCTGTGAGAGTTAGCTGCGTTCCTTTTCCTTTCTAAAGACAAAGGAATTGTCCGGTTGGAATATTACTGAAGATTTACGATAAAAACGTCCTAAAGATTGATTCTTTACATCATTTGACATAGTTCTACAAACTGTAATGGAACTGTCCTCTGAACTAAGTGCCTGCCCCTTGTGAATTTGGATTTGTGAACTAAACGTGCGAACAAAAAGGAGGTATTTGGACATGAATGATGGACTTTATCAAACAAAACAAACATTTATTGTGGAACTGGGATTCCTGGGAGTGCATTCTGATGAAGATCATCAAAGGTAAGTGATTATTTATAATGCTATTTCTGACCTCTGACTCCACAACATGGCGGGTATCTGTATGGCTTGTTTTGGTTTGAGCGCTGTACTCAGATTATTGCATGGTGTGCTTTTTCCATAAAGCTTTTTTGAAATCTCATACAGAGGTTGCATTAAGGAGAAGTCTATCTTTAATTCCATGCATAACACTTGTATTTTCATCAACATTTATGATGAGTATTTCTGTAAATTGATGTGGCATTCTGCTAAATCACCGGGTGTTTTGGAAGCAAAACATTACTGAGCGTAACACGCCAATGTAAACTGAGATTTTTTAATATAAATATGGACTTTATCGAACAAAACACACATGTATTGTGTAACATGAAGTCCCATGAGTGTCATCTGATGAAGATCATCAAAGGTTAGTAATTCATTTCATCTACATTTCTGTTTTTTGTGACTCCTCTCTTTGGCTGGAAAAATGGCTGTGTTTTTCTGTGACTTGGCCCTGACCTAACATAATCTTATGGTGTGCTTTTGCTGTAAAGCCTTTTTGAAATCGGACACTGTAACAACACGTTTATCTTTAAAATGGTGTATAAATACTTGTATGTTTGAGGAATTTTAATTTGGAGATTTCTGTTGTTTGAAATTGGCGCCCTGCACTTTCAGAGGCTGTTGTCAAATCGATCCTGTTGACATTTTTGGGATAGGAGGCAGCCTTTTCACTTTTGGATAAATAGCGTGCCCAGAGTGAACTGCCTCCTACTCTGTCCCAGATGCTAATATATGCATATGATTATTAGTATTGGATAGAAAACACTCTGACATTTCTAAATCTGTTTGAATGATGTCTGTGTGTATAACAGAACTCATATGGCAGGCGACAACCTGAGAAAAATCCAACCAGGAAGTGGGAAATCTGAGGTTTGTACTTTTTCAAAGCTTGGCCTACCGAATACAGTGTCTATGGGGTCAAGTTGCACTTCCTAAGCTTCCACTAGATGTCAACCGTCTTTATAAACTTGTTTCAGGCTTCTGCTATAAAGGAGGGGGGAATGGGAGATGAATGAGTCGTGGGTCTGGCAGAATGTCTGAGGCTCATGACGCACAGTCCCGACAGAGTTACCTCTCGTTCCAGTGCTTTTCTTCAGACAATGGAATTCTTTGGTTAAAACCTTATTGATGATTTATGTTAAAAACATCCTAAAGATTGATTCCATACATCGTTTGACTTGTTTCTACGACCTGTAACGGAACTTTTTGAGTTTTTGTCTGGACGAAGTGCTCGCCCCTCATGAAGATGGATTGAACACGCTAACAACAAGTGGCTATTTGGACATAAATTATGAACTTTATGGAACAAATCAGTCATTTATTGTCGAACTGGGATTCCTGGGAGTGCCTTCTGATGAAGATCATCAAAGGTAAGTGAATATTTATAAAGTTATTTCTAACTTCTGTTGATTCCAAAATGGCAGATATTTCTCTGGCTGGATTGGGCTCTGAGCGCTGTTCTCCGATTATGCTTTTTCCATAATTAAAAAAAAAAATCTGACACAGCAGTTGCATTAACCAACAATCCAAATTTACAATTGAATTCGTATTTACAGATGGCATACAGGTTTTTTATTAAGGCCCATGAGAGTTCACATGTTTGAGAAGACCTTTCTGCCCCTCAAAAAATTTTACATTCAAATGGCTCTCCTGTGAAGTTGTGATTTGCGACATTCGCCTAGTTTCCTGAGTTGGGTCACATTTATGCTTGCCACAAGAAAGGGGTTGAATACTTACTGACTCAAGACATTTCAGCTTTTCATTTTTTATTAATTTGTAAAAAAAAAAGACAATTCCACTTTGACATTATGGGATATTTTGTGTAGACCAGTGCAAAAAACTAAATGTAATACATTTTAAATTCAGGCTGTAACAACGAAATGTGTAAAAAGTCAAAGGGTGTGAACTTTCTGAAGGCACGGCATTAGAGGTGTGCCGAGTAGTCTGACAAAACAAGTATCGTAAGGGATATGGGCAATTTTCTGGATACGATTGAGTATTTTTTGTAATTATTCATGATTCAATCCCTTTACTCAGAACTTGGTTGAAGCATTTTTGGCAGTGATTACAGCCTTGAGTCTTCTTGGGTATGATGCTACAAGCTTGGCACAGCTGTATTTTGGGAGTTTATCCCATTCTTCTCTGCAGATCCGCTCAAGCTCAGGCAGGTTGGATGGGGAGCGTCGCTGCACAGCTATTTTCAGGTCTCTCCAGAGATGTTTGATCAGGTTCAAGTTCGGGCTCTAGCTGGGCCACTCAAGGACATTCAGAGACTTGTCCCGAAGCCACTCTTGCATTGTCTTGGCTGTGTGTTTTGGGTTGTTGTCCTGTTGGAAAGTGAATCTTCACCCAGTCTGAGATCCTGAGCATCCAAGAACAGGTACTTTGCTCAGTTCATCTTCGATCCTTACTAGTCTCCCATCCCTGTCACTGAAAAACATCCACACAGCACCACGCTTCACCGTAGGGATGGTGCCAGGTTTCCTCCAAATGTGATGCTTGGCATTTATGGGGTATTGTGTGTAGATTGATGAGGGGAGAAAAAAAATGATTTAATCCATTTTAGAATAAGGCTGTAACGTAACAAAATGTGGAAAAAGTAAAGTGGTCTGAATACTTACCAAATGTACTGTATGTGTGTGGCCGTATGTAGTGTGTGTTGGGTGTCAGTAAGTATGTGTCAATTTGTGGCCAGAGTCCACAGTGTGTGAATAGAGTTAGTGAAATAAATGGTCACATAAGGTCGTCCAGATAGCCATTTGATTTAGCTATTTAGTATTTTATGGCTTGGGGGTAGAAGCTTGTTCAGGGTCCTGTTGGTTCCAGACTTGGTGCACTGGTACTTCTTGCTGCGTGGTAGCCTATAGGGTTACAGCCTATGGCTTGGGTGGCAGGAAGATAAGGATTTTTTTGGGCCTTCCTCTGACACCACCTGGTACAAAGGTCCTGGATGGCAGGGAGCTCAGCCACAGCGATGTACTGGGCCGTACTCTGTAGGGCCTGGGGCCCCATGCCAAATTAGCCTCCTGAGGGGGAAGAGGCACTGTCATGCCCTCTTCACAACTGTGTGGGTCTGTGGACCATGTTAGTTCCATCGTGATGTGGACACCAAGGAACTTGAAGCTCTCGACCCGCTCCACTACAGCCACATCGATGTGGATGCGACATGCTCGCCCTTCAGTTTTCTGTAGTACGTGATCAGTTCCTTTGTCTTGCTGACTTTGAGGGAGAGGTTGTTATCCTGGCACCACACTGCCAGGTCTCTGACCTTCTCCCTATAGGCTGCCTCATTGTTGTCTGCGATCAGTCCTACCACAGTGGTGTCGTCAGCAACCTGATGGTGATGGAGGACCCCGTCTGGAAGGTGAACATGGCAGATGTGTTGTTACCTACGATCGTGACTTTCATTGTGATGACTTATTTATCTTATCAACTAACTATGTTTAATTGTAACTCAACTCAATTAATCATGTAACAATTAACTCATTTGGATTTTCCCTTTTTCTCCCCAATGTCTTGGTATCCAATTGGTAGTTACAGTCTTGTCCCATCGCTGCAACTCCGGTACGGACTTGGGAGAGGCTGTGCGTCCTCCGAAATACAACCCAGCCAAGCCGCAATGCTTCTTGACACAATGCCGCTGAACCCGGAAGCCAGCCGCACCAATGTGTCGGAGGAAACACTTTACACCTGGCGACCGTGTCAGCGTGCATGTGCCTGGCCCATCACAGGAGTCGCTAGAGCTGATGAGACAAGGATATCCCGGCCAGCCAAACCCTCCCCTAACCCGGACGATGCTAGGCCAATTGAGCGATGCCCCATGGGTCTCCCGGTTGCGGCCGGCTGCGACAGAGCCTGGACTCGAACCCAGAATCTCTAGTGGCACAGCTAGCACTGCCTTCGACCACTGCGCCACTCGGGAAGCAAGAGTGAGTAATCTGAACAGTGGGTGGCAACCCCTTCCCTTCTCCCCCAGCAAAGGGGAAGCGTCAGGAGGAAGATGAGTGAGAGCAGAGCCTATACTATGTACCTGAATAAAGGCTGCTTGTGTATTGCACACTAAAGACAGCATTATCAATATGTACTAAAAGCCAGTTTCACACGTAGCCTGCTGAATTTGCAAGATAACTTTTCTTTCGTTTTGATTTTGGCACAAATTTAAATGTGGCACTGACGCGCCCGTGGATTGATGTTCCAGCATTGTCTCAATGAAGAGTTCGACGTTTGACTAGCCAAGTGACACATGCAGTTACAAGCCTGCAAGTTAACGGCATACGGACTAACAATATCCACCGTCGTAATACAGATGAAGCCTGAGCCGGAATGTAATGGTAACCAAAGCAGTCCATCTTTAGAGACCTCGGAGTAGATCTACCTTCCGTGGTAGTATATCCTTCTGGACGTTCCCCAAAGCCCCTTTGGATGTTCCCCAAGGCATAAGCAGAAAGCCAATTGCGGGAAAAAAGCATTTGTTGTTAATCTGAGTCTAAGGCAGCCAAAACGTGAAGAAATTCAGACAAACTTCTCACATCCCTTCAGCTAAAACTGAAAATGATTCAAAAGAAGAATCTCAAGTTACAACAGCAACAACAAGAGGAGAGGAAAGTTGAACAAAAGACGGTTGAAGAAGAAAAACAAAAGAATGATGCATCACATTTCTTAATATATTAACATGTGCTTGGATAAATTAGCTTTGATAGAACCTGTGTCCTTATGAGAATCAGAAATGACTCATTCCTTTCCTCTCAAATAGCAGAATCATTTTTTTGCAGGGGGTTTCCAATACTGAGAAAGATAAATTAAAAACTTGCAGAGTTAATAAAAAATAAAAAAGTTCTAACACATGGTTAGATTTCCAAACATCTGGAGGCATGAATATAATGCAGTAGGACATCCATTTAAACTCCAACGCCCTGGGCACCAAAGGGGATAGCAATTAATTGATATGCAGAGGGCCATGGAGAGAATATGAAGACATCCCTCAATGGTGATGCCTTCATTATGACTTCCACCCAGACTGGGAGATGAGACCTTGGGAGGAGAGTAAGGGAGGGAGAGGGAGGAGAAAGAGGATGAGCAAGCCTGAAATCGAGAGTCATCTCTGACTAGAATAACAAACAGCCTAAGTGAAGAAGGGATGTCAAACGTGAAGGACGCTGCAAATTAGTGTTAGGATAAAGACATCAGGGACCTGGCCCACAATCCCGCAGCTGTTTTCAATCTTAGTGGGGAAGGCAGAGGGAGGAAGGAGGGGTGCATCTTATCCGTCAGGGCGTGGGTGACATTTCTGAAAGTGACAGGAGTGAGGTAACGCAGGCAGATGGGCAGTGTCGGGCAAGAAACAGAGCGCATGCAACATGGTGGCCCTTGTAACCCTACAGACGGCTAACCCAGATGCTTAACTAGATCCCAACACAGGTGCCAGCTCAAGAAGATGTCAAAAAAATGACTTGGTTCTGCCACCTCAGATCTCTCTATCTGGGGTTAGTTTACGATCCTTCAAATTGAGTTTGTAGCCAGTAGTCTATGCACTGGTCATGTCTGAATACCCATACTTGAGTCCTAAATAGTAGGCTCTTTAAGTATGAGGGGGGAACCATTGTATTATGTGACATTTCGAAAATCTAGTACACTTTAAATGCCCGGATGTCATACTATTTGGTGGTGATGTGTTTCAGCGGCAGGTACTGGGAGACGTGTCATGATCGAGGCGAAGAAAGATCTTAGACGAAAATCTGCTCCAGAGCTCAGGACCTCAGGCTGGATGAAGGTTCACCTTCCAACAGGACAATGACCCTAAGCACACAGCCAAGACAACGCAGGAGTGGCATTGCGACAAGTCTCTGAATGTCCTTGAGTGGCCCAGCTAGAGCCCGAACTTGAAACTGATCGAACATCTCTGGAGAGACGTGAAAATAGCTGTGCAGCATTGCTCCCCATCCAATCTGACAGAGTTTAAGAGGATCTGCAGAGAAGAACGGGAGAATCTTTCCAAATACAGGTGTCAAGTTTGTAGCGTCATACCCAAGAAGACTTGAGGCTGTAATCGCTGCCAAAGGTGCTTCAACAAAGTACTAAGTGAAGGGTCTGAATACTTATGTAAATGTGATATTTCAGTTTGTTTTTATAAATTTGCAAATATTTATGAAAAACCTGTTTTTCATTTGACATTATGGGGTATTACGTGGAGATTGATGGTTTCATCCATTTTAGAATAAGGCTGTAATACTTTGAAGGCACTGTATTTTTGGGTTAAATTCAATACAATGCATTACCGAGTACCACTCCCCATATTTTTAAGCATAGTAGTGGGTGCATCATGTTCTGGGTATGCTTGTAATCGTTAAGGACTGGGGAGATTAAAAATAAATGGAAAACCTGGCTCCGTCTGCTTTCCACCAGATACTGTGAAAATAATTAACCTTTCAACAGGACAATAAGTTAAAACACACAGCAAAATATACACAGTAGTTGCTTACCAAAAAGACAGTGAATGTCCCCGAGTGGCTGAGTTACAGAGTTTAGTTAAATCTGAAAATGGTTCTCTAGCAATGATCAACAACCAATCTGACAGCGCTTGAAGAATTTCAAAAGATTAATGGGCAAAATGCTGCACAATCCAGGATTTGAATGCTCTTAGAGCCTTACCCAGAAAATCACTGCCAAAGGTGCTTCTACAAAGTATTGACTCAGGGCTATGAATGCTTATGTAGATTAGATGTTTCAGATTTATATTATATGTCCAAACCTTTCTAAAATCATGTTTTCACTTTATCATTATAGGGTAGTGTGTGTAGAAGGGTGATGGGCTTAATACATTTTGAATTCAGGATGGAACACAAAATATGGAATAACTCTAGGGGTATGAAAACTTTCTGCAAGCACTGTAGCCAATTATTTTGGTAGATGACCAACCAAATGATTATTGAATCACAAAGTATAACAACATTTCATAGCATTTTTTTCTCTTTTGGTGTTGATTTTTCCACAACCTCAACTTCTATAACCGGAGGTTCCCTCGAAATCAAACTGTCTCGACGAGTGTCTCCCTGAGAAATATACATTGTGTGCTGTTACTGTACCACATTTTCTAGCTAGATACATGTTTTGGGGTGGTCCTGGGAAAAAAAGATTTGACTACAGAAAGCTACCATTATCATCTACAAACCAAACACTATCATGTCAACAATCTGCATATATAGCTTTAGCTAGCTAGCCAACGTTGAAATAAAGGCATTGGGCATCTTGTGGGGTTTGTGCAGTGTTGCTACATGATGTAGCCATCATTAGATTCCTTTGAGTACAAAACAGTCAGAATACAGAAGAGTTTAGCTAGCTAGCTAAGTAGTCATGTTAACTAGCTTGAACGGTGAACCCACTAAGGTTATCAGCTAATGTACCTAGCAGGCTAAAAACGCAACCCAACAATTACCTACAAATCCATGGGAACAGGGGCCATTTCGGCAGCGCTATTCCACATTTTAAAATGAACTCCAATGTTTATCTGTTTTCTGGATTGGTCATGAACAGTCTTTCTCGCTTCTTTTCATCTTTTGGGGTCGAGTTGATTCAGATCCAATAACCCAGTAATGATGCTTGTTTTTGTCGACATTTACATTCCCCAGCAAGACAACCAAATACTGTTGCTCAAAAAGAAGGGGGAAATACCAGTCACTGACAACACAAAACAGGTGGGGTTTTAGGACGGGTTATGAAAGACACTCATCGGGGGTGTCCACTGAATTTTGACTAGCAACAATAACAAGAACATAAAGACACCCACCAGGATCCAAACAAAAGAAAAATCCATTACAAACTTAGACAGGGAGCGGATCAAAAAGAAATAATGGAAATCAGACAAAGGAATGTTTTTTTTTTTACTTCTGGAAATCAAATAGGGAGAGCCAACTAAAAGGTATTGACCCTCCATATCTATTTACACAACTGGAGGACTGGGCCAGCCACTCTTAAATAGCACCTGGGCCAGCACAGTTGAAACACCTTCCCACTAGCGAGATTGCAACCAGCACAGGTGTAACACATACTGACTAACAAGGTGACACCAATCGGTGCGCCCTACGTGCTCTACGTGCTAAAGTTCAACCTCAATACATGAATAGAAAACCTCATATCTTGGACATAAGTGTTTTTTAAAGGTTTTCAAAAATGTCCAAGATGGAGGAAAATCTATCCTGATAGACTGAGGCAAATGCACGAGAAAATATGAAATGTGGCGGCGGATATGAGGGTTTATATTTAACTGCTTAAATCCGCACCCCCTATGCGCCCACATTTTTGTTCTAATAATAAAAATAAAGAATTACAGCTCAGAAAAAAACTAATCCCATCCGAATCGTCCTTCTGTAGTAATAATTACATAACCAACATTCTCTAGTAATACTAGTCCCTTGCGAATAGGTCTTTGTTCACGTGCATGCGATGCATGCATATGTCATGTAAAAAGAGCAAGGGTTGAGAGAATATGGAATGTTTTTCCTAAACAAATGAAGGATTTCGGTAACAGAACTTTTCAGTCAGAAATGGCTGTAATTATGTTGCAGCTTCAGCAACACAGACAGCGTGATAAACCCTGTTGATGTCCTGTGGTGGTCGCTGCAGCAGGGAGGAGAGAGAGACAACGGGTGCTAGTCACTGTCACGCACTGTTTTTTTTAACACAGTGCACCAAGTCAGAGCCGGCCCAGTACAATCAAATCAATTGCTGGTCCCTCTAGTTATTCAATCAAATTGGGTGCTTAAAGCATCAGACAAGCTCACTGAATATAGTTGATTTGATTAAAACACAAAGGATGTGTCAATATATGGAAAAATACACGTTTAAAAATGTATACAAATCAATTGGTCAAAAGAACAGACCACTCTTGGTCGACCAAGATGTTTTTTGGTCGGGGACAGCCCTAGTTTGTAGAATATGTGATACAAAAATGTATGTGTTTGTCTCTACAGATCATGTGGCTGGAGTGTGGGAAGCAAGTGTATGAAAGTTGTTGGCTTGTATATTGGCTGCAATTCAAAGAATGAACCCCTTCACAAGGGGTGTACCTTCTTTGACGCATGGAGAAGAGGACCCTGTGGCTGGGTGGTAGATGGGCCCTATTGGCGCAGTTGTTGGAGCCTTCCTGGCGCCTGGCATTCCTACACCCAATCGCCAGGGCACAGGTGCCAGTTCATCATTAGCAGCATATAAAATCACCAGCTGGTGTAAGAACCAAACGTGCATGGAACACAAACAAGAGGCATGAGAAACATCACGACAGACTGCAGGAGGGCCATCGCTCCTGCAAAGATAACCAGTAACAACTATATGACAAACTGAAATGGTTCATACGCATATTCCACTCCAAAAAAGACCACAACAATCACAGTGGTCATGGGAGGAAGTAGTGGCCATAGTTAAGCCTCTGCCAGGTGATTTAGGGAAACAGCCATTGGTTACCCCTGTAGCAAACAGCAGGAGGCCATGGAAAAAGTTGCATTTGTCAACAGAGACTTTTTGAAAAACAGGTTCAAATGAGGGCTCAGTCCAAACAAAGGAATGCCCAGAAAGAGAAGCTGACCATGTGGGAGAAAATGCAGACCTAACAGGAACGAAGCTGGTTTATAGGTACTTTGACTGTTGTTTCAAGTCTGTGCAATGAGGTGAAATGGGGAAAGGGGGATATCTAGTCAGTTGTAAAACTGACTGCCTTCAACTGAAGTGTGTCTTCCACATTTAACCCATTTAACCCACGTGGATGCCTTAATCAACATTTACGTCTTTGGCACCTAGGAAAGAGTGGGTTAACTGCCTTGCTCAGGGACAGAACGACAGATTATTACCTTGTCAGCTCAGGGATTCGATCCAGACACCGAAACGCTCTAACGCTGCCGCCCCAGTATGGCATCATGTTTACACTTGACCACATGTCCGTTGTAAACAAAAAGCACTCTTGTCAGAAACACTTGAACATCCAGTCAGAATCTATAGTATAGGTCAGGGATGAACATTTCAATGCTTGAGTAGGATACTGACTGACTGAGTCTGGATCTATTGAGAAAGCGGAAGAATGCATGATTTGTGTGAGTTTCAAAGGCAGGCCTCTCCAACCCTGTTAGAGCTGGGGTTAGAGCAAAAACCTACTGAAGGGTAGCTCTCTAGGAACAGGTTTGGAGACCCCTGATCTAGGGTTACGTCAATGATCTGGGACTTGAGCTGACAGAGGAACAGGGAAACTGTCTATGGATAATTAAGATGTGATGTTTGGTGAGGTTTCTTACACCTAACAGATATTTCACCCCAACAGTGGTGGAACAGTGGTGGAATTACTGCGACTCAATCAAGACAGATAGCCCTTTCCAAACAGGAAACCTTTATTAAACCTTTATTTAACCAGGCAAGTCAGTTAATTAAGAACAAATTCTTATTTTCAATGACGGCCTAGGAACAGCGGGTTAACTGCCTGTTCAGGGGCAGAACGACAGATGGACTAGTAACCTTCCGGTTACTAGTCCAACGCTCTAACCACTAGGCTACCCTGCCGCCCATGGATGACCTCTACTGAACTACTGTGAACTAATTCAGGGATGGGTGAAGGACCATAGGGATGTCTGGCAACAACAGAGCCAAGAATGTCAGGGCAAAAGGAGTTGAGCTGTTGGAAATCCCACTCATAGCTTACTGAGCGGTTATTGCGCACCTCTCCAGCGCTCAACATCCTTTACCCGCTCTGCTAAACATCACTCTGTGCTCTCAGGAAAAAAACACCTGCTCCAAATTCTCACCGTTCATTTTTTGGTTAAAAAGATAATAACAGCCCCACCTACTTTTGTGACTATGTACCTTTTAGTTTTGAAATAAATTATTGTAAGAAGCTTCAACATTTCAACACCTTGTCGTAGGCTATTAAACAAGGACCTACCTGATGAAATGTGGATGCTGTGTTAAAAACGTCTATTGATAATCAGATACTACAGTTATAACTGTGGCTCTATTGCCCTCACATTTTACAATTGATAGACAACTTTAACACGGTTACAAACTTAGACTCCTCTATTAACAATAGCCTATATACAAATCTTAATGTCCCGGTGCTGCTGCATGGGCTCATTCATTGTCTTGCTATCAATTACACTTGCTTTTCTGGGTCGACTTCTATCACCTGTGCTAAATAAACACAACAGAATATGCCTAATTAAAAGAACAGTAAAATTAAGGAAATTAAAAATGCTGTACAGAGCATGTCCAAAGCTCATGGCTAAGCGGTACCAGAGTGAAATTGGAGCATTTCCCCCCAAAATGTTATCTGCTCCAGCCAAATTATCCATGCTCTGCTCCTTGCTCCACTCCGGTCACATTCTCTGGCACACAGTAATCAACTCTGTAAATAGCTTTGCTCCCATGTATCTGTTTCCCACTCACATACTGACCAGCTCAAATAGACAGAGGCGTGCTACGGCAGACTCATCTCTTGGCATGTCCAGCCCACTCATTATCTCAGCCAATCATTCCTAGCGGCAAGGTTGCTGGCTTTTTCTGTGGTTTAACCAACTAGATTTGTAATTTAACATTTCCTTTTTGCATTTACAGTTGGCATATAAATTTATTACGAAGGCACATCAAAGTTCACATTTTCGAGAAGGCTTTTCTGCCAAAAAACGCATTTTGATTATAAAAAAGTAGTTACCTGCGACATACGTCTAGTTTCCTGAAACGGGTCCCATATTTCAGCTGAAAATGTTAATTTTCACTTGTCGGCCTTTAACATTTGGTGAGAATTTCAGTGGAAGGTGAGACCAAAATTAAGAATTTGATCCTTGTTTTTTAACCACGCCAATTTCTTTGGTTTAATTTATTTTATAGTGAACGTGGTCTTGAGATATATTTTTTAAGCTACTTTTTAATGAACGATAATAACATCCCACATCTATGTTATACAGTATAACTGTCGTAAAATGGCAGTTGTCTGGGAGCCTGCCAGGCATACAGGGAAAATCTGATCGGATTAAAGAGATTGCTGCGGGGCAGATGGACAGGCTAGAGGACTAACAGGCTGTGTCCATCATGTCCGAAAGGGGCACTGCCCTGTGTCCGCCCTCACCTGAGTGCAACAGAGACCCACCGGCCCAGCACCAGCCACCTCAGCACAGTTTTGGGTCTAACATATGCCAACATGCGTCTCGTCAGCAGTGGGTGGCAGAGGGATGGGCAAATGGGATGACCATCTGGGATTTAGGAGTAGATTTGTGATTCCTCTGTTTTGAAATTCTTTGTAATAACCTACACTGCATGGTGACTATCATTTGGTTAATTGGGTCAAATTATCAGATTATATTTCATGATATTTGTACAAATAATAGAGTTTGTAATCTGCTTAAAAACAATATCATTGCTGTCTGATCTCCAAAACAGAAACATTTCAGGAAATGGAAAAAAACTGCATTTTTCCCTTTATGAAACTTCAGACGTAATTTTGAATACATACATCATGAAATGTTCAAAGTACATTGAGAGGAGTTACTGCTTTCAAAACTTTTTTTTAAGGGCAAAAATGGAGATAAGAGATTTTCATCAGGCACAACAATATTTTACAAGGGAAACAAAATATTGGCAATAGTATGGAATTTTTCCTCATAAGTAAGCTTATAGTCTGTATGGAGTAAAATATGATTACCATTATTGGATTGCATTGCTACTGATTGTATTCTCTTATTTCTTTGTTTCAGTGCCTGTTATAGCAAGGTCATTCAAGCCATGTCAACTAAACCCAGTCACAGGTATACCTTAACTGCCAACAGAGGTTTTCTTGTATCTGTATAAGACGGTCTTCCGTCCTCTCTCTTCTGTGACCCGGAAACCGATAAGTCAATGAGTGGTTGAGGAGTCTGTCAATTTGTTAATAGGTAAACTGAAGAAGCGTCCTCCAGAGGTCAGTGGCTACCTTTCATCGAGGATACTCATGTGTATCCTACCGTGAAGAGTTTTGAAATCGGCCACACGCACTTTAAATCAGCTTTTGTCTTGTCAGAGGAAAGAAAAACAGGTACATGTTTAAAAACGCTACGTATTGTTTTATCTATAAAATATCTTGCACAACTACCTTAAATTGTTTTGATCGCTTCACACATTTGGGATCCACCCCTGTAAATGTAATTTGCCTAATGATGCTCGAGCAGAGAAGGACCGTCTCTTTTCAAGCAATACACAATTCGATCCACCTTCATCACTCTCCTCGCCGACTCGCGAGAGAGGACGGAGGAGAGAGGATGCAGAAGGTGAGCAAATCTAATTGATAAAAGGCGATAGTCTTCTTCATTCTGATGTGGCAACTGATTGAACAGGGCTTGTTCGGTGACATTTACAGTATGGCTACGTTTACACAGAGGGCCCAATTCAGATCTTTTTTCCACCAATTGGCATTTTTACCAATCACAGATCTGAAAATAATATCAGAATTGGGCTGCCTGTGTAAAAACAGCCTCAGATAATAGCCTAGGTTGCTTTCGCCGAAAAGCCTTTTTGAAATCTGACATGTTGGCTGGATTCACGTGTAGCTTTTAATTTGGTATCTTGAAAGTCTGATTTTTATAGGAATTTATTTGAATTTGGCGCTCTGCATTTTCTCTGGCTTTTGGCCAAGTGGAACGCTACCGTCCCACATATCCCAGAGAGGTTAACCTCTAGTGACACCCCATCCTGTGAACGGGACCGTTGTCATCATCTGACACTAATTAGCATAACGCAACGGACATAAATATTACTAGAAAATATTCCTATTCATGAAAATCACAAGTGAAATATATTGAGACACAGCTTAGGCTTTTGTTAATCACCCTGTCATCTCAGATTTTCAAAATATGCTTTACAGCCAAAGCTAGACAAGCATTTGTGTAAGTTTATCGATAGCCTAGCATAGCATTTTGTCCAGCTAGTAGCAGGTAACTTGGTCACGGAAATCAGAAAAGCAATCAAATTAAATAGTTTACCTTTGATGAGCTTTGGATGTTTTCACTCACGAGACTCCCAGTTAGATAGCAAATGTTCCTTTTTTCCCAAAATATTTTTTTTGTAGGCGAAATAGCTCCGTTTGGCTGAGAAATCGCCCGGAAATTGCAGTCACAAATCGGTGAAAAATATTCCAAATTAGCTCCATAATATCGACAGAAACATGGCAAACGCTGTTTATAATCAACCCTCAAGGTGTTTTTCAAATATCTATTCGATAATATATCCATCGGGACAATTCGTTTTTCGGTAGGACCGATTGGAGTAATGGCTACCTCTGTATTTTACGTGAGAATCTCTCTGGGAGCATCAGGTGACCACTTGCGCAATGTAGCCGCCTACGGGTATTCTTCAACATAAATGCATAAAAATACTTCACAATGCTGTAGACACCTTCGGGAATATGGAGAAAGAGTAATCTGGTTGATAGCCCACTGCTCAATAGGGACACATTAGAACGCAGCGCTTTCAAAACATGAGGCACTTCCGGATTCCGTTTTCTCAGGCTTTCGCCTGCAACATCAGTTCTGTTATACTCACAGACAATATTTTTACAGTTTTGGAAACTTTAGAGTGTTTTCTATCCTAAACTGTCAATGATATGTATATTCTAGCATCTTGTCCTGACAAAATAGCCTGTTTACTATGGGAACGTTTAAAAAAAAAATGAAAATACTGCCCCCTAGTCACAAAAGGTTAAGCCATAGAAAAAGTTAGAAATCTTCCATCTAGCTGTTATCGGCTGAGATAATGAGTGGGCTGGACATGCCAAGAGATGAGTTCAGATTGGTCTGCCATATAGAGACTTCTGTCTATTTGAGCTCGTCTGTCTTGGTGATCCTGTCGAATGCAGCTTTTCTAAAATGTATTGTGCAGGTGAGCTGTGTAGTGGAGCTGTTGCACTCCACTTTCTGGAGAATGAAGTTTTGAAATTAGAGTGTGATACCTAAAGAGATGGAGAAATCACCTGTCTCCGGATTACATCTTCAATCTAAGGGCAACCGTGGTATGGCATTCCTGACCGGGAGACGCATCCATCATGCATGATAATGTATACAGGTAAGATAGTGTAGCGTTAGCAAGCTACATTTTCAGATATTACACGTTTCTAATTTTGGCAAAGTGATTTAATCTCAAGCTAAAGTGTACTGTTAGCTAGGTAACGTTAGCTGACATTATTATTCGTACCCCAGAGCCGTTTTCTTGTCTAGTTAGCCTAAGTTTAGGTAGTTAACATTTAACCTGGTTGGTTAGCTCACAGCACTGTGGCATTGTTGGAACTGTGTTTATTATTGTTTAATTAGCTAACGTTAATTGGCTGACTCGTTAGCTAACATTACGTGATGTGTGTACAACACCTGTTGAATATGGCCGGTTTCAGTAAATGTCTGCAAAAAAGCTTAATGAAATTCTGTCCAGCAGAGCTGGTTAGGCTGTTTTTATGTTATCCATAGGTAAACAAATCATCGGCCAGAGCGTCTAGTGTGCGCTCCGAGAGCGAAACAAGTTTGGTGGGGCAAAAGCTTAAGAAGGTGTGAATGATGCTGAATTGGTGTAGACAAAGCCTCTTCACTAGATATCAAAACATTCAAAGGCCATTTACGCAAAAGTGAGTTTACAAGAATTACTTGCCCATTGCTCCTCAAATGTAAAGTATGATAGACCATTTTTGTAGCTCTGAGTCTCTACTTTCATACAATATTAAAATAACACAATTATACATTTTGATACATAAGACCGTGGTGAGTCACAAATACGTTTGGTAGTAAACAACATGTACATAGACTCTGCAATTAAAGATACACTGGTTCTTAATGCAACCGCTGTGTCAGATTTTTTAAAAACTTTACGAAAAAAGCCTACCATGCAATATTCTGAGACAGCGCTCAGACGTAAATATATTTCTCCGCCATGTTGGAGTCAACAGAAATACGAAATTACATCATAAATATTCCCTTACCTTTGATGATCTTTCATCAGAATGCAGTGCAAGGAGTCCTAGTTCCACAACAAATTGTTGTTTTGTTCCATAATGTCCAATAATAGTGTCCAATTAGCTGCATTTGCTAGCACTTTCAGCTCACGTGCCCAAAAGCTGACGCTGGTCCAGGAGAACTCGGACGAAAACTTCAAAAATATATATTCCAGGTCGAATAAACTGGTCAAACTAAGTAGAGAATCAATCTTCAGGATGTTATTTTCATATATATCCAATAAAGTTCCAACCGGAGCATACATTTTCATCTGCAGCCAAATGGAACGATGGTGACATCCACAGACAAATGCGCCACAGGGAAATTGCATTCTGCCAGGACAGTGACTATTTCCCCTCCCATTCGGTCAAAGTTCACACCAGAGGCTCCATTCCACGTTCTACTAAATGAGGACATCTAGTGGAAGGCGTAGGAAGTGCTAACAGATCCATATCTTATTTGGAAGGGAAGAGGCGATTACTTAAAATTAGACGCGCATTCAGAAGTTCACTTCCTGGTTGGAAGATTGCCTGCCCTATGAGTTCTGTTATACTCACAGACATAATTCAAACAGTTTTAGAAACTTCAGAGTGTTCTCTAACCAACATTAATAATAATATGCATATACAGTGGGGCAAAAAAGTATTTAGTCAGCCACCAATTGTGCAAGTGCTCCCACTTAAAAAGATGAGAGAGGCCTGTAATTTTCATCATAGGTACACTTAAACTATGACAGACAAAATGAGAAGAAAAAAAAAATAAAAAATCACATTGTAGGATTTTTAAGGAATTTATTTGCAAATTATGGTGGAAAATAAGTATTTGGTCAATAACAAAAGTTTATCTCAATACTTTGTTATATACCCTTTGTTGGCAATGACAGAGGTCAAATGTTTTCTGTAAGTCTTCACAAGGTTTTCACACACTGTTGCAGGTATTTTGGCACTTTCCTCCATGCAGATCTCCTCTAGAGCAGTGATGTTTTGGGGCTGTTGCTGGGCAACACGGACTTTCAACTCCCTCCAAAGATTTTCTATGGTGTTGAGATCTGGAGACTGGCTTAGGCCACTCCAGGACCTTGAAATGCTTCTTACGAAGCCACTCCTTCGTTGCCCGTGTGGTGTGTTTTGGATCATTGTCATGCTGAAAGACCCAGCCACATTTCATCTTCAATGCTCTTGCTGATGGAAGGTTTTCACTCGAAATCTCTCGATACATGGCCAGATTCATTCTTTCCTTTACACGGATCAGTCGTCCTGGTCCCTTTGCAGAAAAACAACCCCAAAGCATGATGTTTCCACCCCCATGCTTCACAGTAGGTATGGTGTTCTTTGGATGCAACTCAGTATTCTTTGTCTTCCAAAAATGACGAGTTGAGGTTTTACCAAAAAGTTATATTTTGGTTTCATCTGACCATATGACATTCTCCCAATCTTCTTCTGGATCATCCAAATGCTCTCTAGCAAACTTCAGACGGGAGAGAGAATAAAGTAGACGGCACGGGTCAAAGTTATTGATTTATGACCCTGTGTCCATGATGATGTGCACATGTCTGGCACTGCAGGATTTGAGTCCCTGGTGGCGTAGTGTCTTACTGATGGTATGCTTTGTTACTTTGGTCCCAGCTCTCTGCAGGTCATTCACTAGGGCCCCCGTGTGGTTCTGGGATTTTTGCTCACCGTTCTTGTGATAATTTTGACCCCACGGGGTGAGATCTTGCGTGGAGCCCCAGATCGCGGGAGATTATCATTTGGTCTTGTATGTCTTCCATTTCCTAATTAATGCTCCCACAGTTGATTTCTTCAAACCAAGCTGCTTACCTATTGCAGATTCAGTCTTCCCAGCCTGGTGCAGGTCTACAATTTTGTTTCTGGTGTCCTTTGACAGCTCTTTGGTCTTGGACATAGTGGAGGTTGGAGTGGGATTGTTTGAGGTTGTGGACAGGTGTCTTTTATACTGATAACAAGTTCAAACAGGTGTCATGGAGTTACCATGGAGTGGAGGACAGAGGATTCTCTTAAAGAAGAAGTTACAGGTCTGTGAGAGCCAGAAATCGTGCTTGTTTGTAGGTGACCAAATACTTATTCATTAAAAATCCTACAATGTGATTTTCTGGATTTTTTTTCTTCTCATTTTGTCTGTCATAGTTTAAGTGTACCTATGATGAAAATTACAGGCCTCTAATCTTTTTAAGTGGGAGAACTTGCACAATTGGTGGCTGACTAAATACTGTTTTGCCCCACTGTATGTTAGTGATTGGTATGATTCCCAATTAGAGGCAGCTGGTATCGTTGTCTCTAATTGGGGATCATATTTAAGTAGCATTTTTTCCACGTGTTTGTGGGATATTGTTTATGTGTAGTTTCTTGTTAGCACTCCATTGCCGTCACGTTTCAGTTAGTCTATTGTTTTATGTTTTTTCACTTATTTCTAATAGAAGATGTGGAACCCAGATCACGCTGCACGTTGGTACGAGAATGCTTCCAACAAACGTGAAAGTCTCATTGTCTCTTCATTTGGAAGGAATATTAAGTGAAATTTGGGAGTAAAGACCACACCATTATTAACCCTTTCATTTGTGAGTAACAAATATCTCTAACAGCTGCCCCAGCATGTTTTTTTTTATGCACGTTTAGAACGTTCTCTCCATTCCAGAATGTGATTGTTACGCAACAGAACATTTAATCCACGCTGCCCTCAAACCAAGGCATGCAGCCTGTTTTTATTTATAGGCTGTTTCAACTTGTCAATTTCTAATTATTTTCTAAGCACAGTTTGAATTGAGGTGTGCCGCCTCATTCATTCACATCAAAGTAGTCATTTTTATGGACCAATAAGTTTTTGGGACATTTGACAAAATTCCCCAAACACGCGCCAATTGTTTGTGCAGTTCAAGTCTGCAGACATTGGCTCATCTCCCGTCCTGCACACACACACACACACACACACACACACACACACACACACACACACACACACACACACACACACACACACACACACACACATATGTTCAGATTTTCCGTCTGTTGCCTGCATCGCAGTCATAGTTGTTTTCGTTACCAATAATAACTTTGGAAATGAGTGCGTTTCTATCAAAGTAAGTGCGTTATAATAGTTTCTGAATATTTTTTTATTTCACCTTTATTTAACCAGGTAGGCTAGTTGAGAACACATTCAGGTCAGTTAAGGACACATTGTTATTTTCAATGACGGCCTAGGAACGGTGGGGTAACTGCCTCGTTCAGGGGCAGAACGACAGATTGTCAGCTCGGGGGATCCAATCTTGCAACCTTTCAGTTAACTTGTCCAACGCTCTAACCACCTGCCTCTCATTGCACTCCACGAGGAGCCTGCCTGTTATGCAAATGCAGTAGAAGCCAAGGTAAGTTGCTAGCTAGCATTAAACTTATCTTATAAAAAACAATCAATCAATCATAATCGCTAGTTATAACTACACATGGTTGATGATATTACTACTATTACTACTACGTGTCCTGCGTTGCATATAATCGATGCAACGCAGGGGGGTGATTTAACAAAAGCGCCTGTACCTAACCATAAACACCAATGCCTTTCTTAAAATCAATAGACAGAACTATATATTTTTAAACCTGCATATTTAGTTAAAAGAAATCCAGGTTAGCAGGCAATATTAACCAGATGAAATTGTGTCACTTCTCTTACGTTCATTGCATGCAGAGTCAGGGTCATTGCGAACTAATTTGCCAGAATTTTACGTAATTATGACATAACATTCAAGATTGTGCAATGTAACAAGAATATTTAGACTTAGGGATGCCACCCGTTAGATAAAGTACCGAACGGTTTTGTTTTCGAAATGATCGTCTCCAGATTCTACCATATTAATGAACAAAGGCTCGTATTTCTTTGTGTTATGTTATAATTAAGTCTATGATTTGATAGAGCAGTCTGACTGAGCGATGGTAGGCAGCAGCAGGCTCGTAAGCATTCATTCAAACAGCACTTGCGGAGGTTTTGCCAGCAGCTCTTCGCAAGCACAGCGCTGTTTATGACTTCAAGCCTATCAGCCAAATGGCTTGTGTCACCAATGTGAAATGGCTAGCTAGTTAGCGGGGTGCGCGCTAACAGCGTTTTAAATGTCACTCGCTCTGAGACTTGGAGTAGTTATTCCCCTTGCTCTGCAAGGGCCACGGCTCTTGTGGAGCGATGGGTAACGCTGCTTCGAGTGTGGCTGTGGTAGGTGTGTTCCACTGTTTACACTGGCAATACTAAAGTGCCTATAAGAACATCCAATAGTCAAAGGTAATGAAATACAAATGGAATAGAGAGAAATAGTCCTATAAATACTAACTACAACCTAAAACTTCTTACCTTGGAATATTGAAGACTCATGTTAAAGGAACCACCAGCTTTCATATGTTCTCATGTTCTGAGTCAGGAACTTAAACGTTAGCTTTCTTACACGGCACATATTGCACTTTTTTTACTTACTTCTCCAACACTTTGTTTTTGCATTATTTAAAACAAATTGAACATGTTTCATTATTTATTTGAGGCTAAAATGAATTTTTATTGATGTATTATATTAAGTTAAAATAAGTGTTCATTCAGTATTGTTGTAATTGTCATTATTACAAATAAAAAGAAAAATATCGGCCAATTAATCGGTATCGGCCTTTTTGGCCCTCCAATAATCGGTATCGGCGTTGAAAAATCATAATCGGCCGACCTCTACAATGCCTGCTGCAGCGATCGGTTAGCTGCTCAGATAGCTGATGTTTAAAGTTAGTGAGGGAAATATAAGTCTCCAGTTTCACCGATTTTTGCAATTCGTTCCAGTCATTGACAGCAGAGAACTGGAAGGAAATGCGGCCAAAGTAGGTGTTGGCTTTGGGGATGACCAGTGAGATACACAGTGCCTTGCGAAAGTATTCGGCCCCCTTGAACTTTGCGACCTTTTGCCACATTTCAGGCTTCAAAGATATAAAACTGTATTTTTTTGTGAAGAATCAACAACAAGTGAGACACAATCATGAAGTGGAACGACATTTATTGGATATTTCAAACTTTTTTAACAAATCAAATCGGTAAACCTAAACTAAAAAATTGGGCGTGCAAAATTATTCAGCCCCCTTAAGTTAATACTTTGTAGCGCCTTTTGCTGCGATTACAGCTGTAAGTCGCTTGGGGTATGTCTCTATCAGTTTTGCACATCGAGAGACTGAAATTGTTTCCCATTCCTCCTTGCAAAACAGCTCGAGCTCAGTGAGGTTGGATGGAGAGCATTTGTGAACAGCAGTTTTCAGTTCTTTCCACAGATTCTCGATTGGATTCAGGTCTGGACTTTGACTTGGCCATTCTAACACCTGGATATGTTTATTTTTGAACCATTCCATTGTAGATTTTGCTTTATGTTTTGGATCATTGTCTTGTTGGAAGACAAATCTCCGTCCCAGTCTCAGGTCTTTTGCAGACTCCATCAGGTTTTCTTCCAGAATGGTCCTGTATTTGGCTCCATCCATCTTCCCATCAATTTTAACCATCTTCCCTGTCCCTGCTGAAGAAAAGCAGGCCCAAACCATGATGCTGCAACCACCATGTTTGAACGTGGGGATGGTGTGTTCAGGGTGAAGAGCTGTGTTGCTTTTACACCAAACATAACGTTTTGCATTGTTGCCAAAAAGTTCAATTTTGGTTTCATCTGACCAGAGCACCTTCTTCCACATGTTTGGTGTGTCTCCCAGGTGGCTTGTGGCAAACTTTAAATGACACTTTTTATGGATATCTTTAAGAAATGGCTTTCTTCTTGCCACTCTTCCATAAAGGCCAGATTTGTGCAATATACGACTGATTGTTGTCCTATGGACAGAGTCTCCCACCTCAGCTGTAGATCTCTGCAGTTCATCCAGAGTGATCATGGGCCTCTTGGCTGCATCTCTGATCAGTCTTCTCCTTGTATGAGCTGAAAGTTTAGAGGGACGGCCAGGTCTTGGTAGATTTGCAGTGGTCTGATACTCCTTCCATTTCAATATTATCGCTTGCACAGTGCTCCTTGGGATGTTTAAAGCTTGGGAAATCTTTTTGTATCCAAATCCGGCTTTAAACTTCTTCACAACAGTATCTCGGACCTGCCTGGTGTGTTCCTTGTTCTTCATGATGCTCTCTGCGCTTTTAACGGACCTCTGAGACTATCACAGTGCAGGTGCATTTATACGGAGACTTGATTACACACAGGTGGATTGTATTTATCATCATTAGTCATTTAGGTCAACATTGGATCATTCAGAGATCCTCACTGAACTTCTGGAGAGAGTTTGCTGCACTGAAAGTAAAGGGGCTGAATAATTTTGCACGCCCAATTTTTCAGTTTTTGATTTGTTAAAAAAGTTTGAAATATCCAATAAATGTCGTTCCACTTCATGATTGTGTCCCACTTGTTGTTGATTCTTCACAAAAAAATACAGTTTTATATCTTTATGTTTGAAGCCTGAAATGTGGCAAAAGGTCGCAAAGTTCAAGGGGGCCGAATACTTTCGCAAGGCACTGTACCTGCTGGAGCATGTGCTATGGGTGGGTCTGTTATCGTGACCAGTGAGCTGAGATAAGGCGGAGCTTTAGCAAAGACTTCTAGATGACCTGGAGCCAGTGGGCCTGGTGATGAATATGTAGCGAGGGCTAGCCGATTAGAGCATACAGGTAGCAGTGGTGGTTGGTATATGGGGCTTTGGTGACAAATGGATGGCACTCTGATAAGGGAGCTGGGACTTTGTCAGTCGACAAGGGGTCCTCAGATTCAGGGTTCTCAATGGCTGGGGGGCAACTCCTCACTGTCACTCTCACTCTCACTGTCACTCTCAGAATCTGCTTCCTGACTGTCATACTCAGACTCATTGTCCGAATTTTTTTTTTAAATCCTGAATTTCCGCGTTTGTGAGTTTTCTCCTTTTTGAAAGTCATTGCGAATGCTACAGCTCACTAGCTACATACATAAACAACACTGAATGGCTCAGAGTGGGAGTGAGAGGTTGCGTGATTGACTGCTGGCACACGCCATTTCTATCAATAAATCACTATCAGAAAATGTTTTGTGTGGTAATTATTGATATATTTACTGTTTTATTCACATGTTTAAGTAAACGGTGATAAATCATGCATTCCGATTCTTGAATAGATTGTAATTGGCACATAGTATGTGTGTAAAATACTTTTTTGAAGGTTGTACTGATTATGATGAGCTAAGCTAATTCCAGCTATGTGTGGAGCCATGTTTGTTGACATACAATGCATTATGGATTTCACGTAATCGTCTGTAAGGGTTCACTCCTTTTTTGAGAATTCTGGAAGTGAATGGTGGGATGTGAACGGTGGTAAATGACACCCTTTCAAAAAGCAAACTATAAACAGACCAAACTCATCTTCTCTTATTATCTTTGGTTTCTGTGAGGGAAAAAAAGCATGGCTGCTGCGCGCTCAGACTAATATTTTTATCAATGGTGAGCTCACCCGTGATGTGATTAATTGTAAATAGTAATTGCTATTAGCTAATCCATATTGTAGTTTGTCAGCCGAGTGTTAAACCAATATGACTGCTTGGGTTGCGTCAATCTTTCCTCAGTTAGCTCTAGGAAAAATGTAGCATACATTTTTCCAGTTTGGATGATTGTGAAATGCTATAGATACTTCTGTGAATATCTGAACATTGCATCCAAAAATAAACTGACCACATTCTGGACATAACTTTGTAAGGACTGTGTTTGTGTAAATAGTTTCTGAAAAAAGTGTGGCCAGATCAAATGCTGATTGTTGCGTCATTCGAAACTGGCTGTTCTAAATAAGCATTATAAATAAGCGTTCTAGTCACACGGGTGTGATCGTACGCTTCAGGGACCACTGTAGAATGATCAAACCCGTGTGATGGTATTTGTGAAAGGGTTAAAATTGATTTTTTGGGAGTTTGTATTATTTGATTTTTACAACATGGCTACCATTTTGAAGATGCAAAACATTATATATACAATATATACAAACAAGAAATTAGACAAAAAACAAAACTTGAGCGTGCATAACTATTCACCCCCCAAAAGTCAATACTTTGTAGAGCCACCTTTTGCAACAATTACAGCTGCAAATATCTTGGGGTATGTCTCTAAAAGCTTGGCACATCTAGCCACTGGGATTTTTGCCCATTCTTCAAGCCAAACTGCTTCAGCTCCTTCAAGTTGGATGGGTTCCGCAATCTTTAAGTCATAACAGAGATTCTCAAGTGGATTGAGGTCTGGGCTTTGACTTGGCCATTCCAAGACATTTAAATGTTTCCACTTAAACCACTCAAGTGTTGCTTTAGCAATATGCTTAGGTTCATTGTCCTGCTGGAAGGTGAACCTCCGTTCCAGTCTCACGTCTCTGGAAGACTGAAACAGGTTTCCCTCAATAATTTCCTTGTATTTAGGAAATAGCAATAAAATATATCACTTACCTTTGAAGATCTTCCTCTGTTTGCAATCCACAGCGTCCCAGCTACACAACAAATGGTTGTCTTGTTCGATAAAGTCCTTCTTTATATCCCAAAAAAGTAAGTTTAGTTGGCGCGTTTGATTCAGTAATCCACCCGTTCCACTCGTTCAACATGCAGACGAAGGAATCTGAAAAGTTACCAATAAACTTCATCCAAACAAGCCAAACAATGTTTCTAATCAATCCTAAGGTACCCTAATATGTAAATAAACAATCACATTTTCGACGGAATGTAGTATGTTCAATACCGGAGATAAATAACGAAGTGCAGGCCCTCATCCATGTGCGGCAAAAGACTACAGTCCTAATGAGAGCCACCTTAAAAAACTACAACTACCTACTCATTTTCAAAAAACAAGCCCGAAACCCTTTCTAAAGACTGTTGACATCTAGTGGAAGCCATAGGAACTGCAATATGTGAGGAATTCCTTTGAATATCCAATAGACAAGCCTTTGAATGGACTGTGACCTCAAAAAATAAAATTCTGGATGGATTCTCCTCTGGTTTTCGCCTTCCATATTAGTTTTGTTATACTTACGGACATTATTTTAACAGTTTTAGAAACCTCAGTGTTTTCTATCCAATACTACCAATTATACGCATATTCTAGCTTCTGGGACTGAGTAACAGGCAGTTTACTTTGGGCACATCAGTCATCTGAACTTCTGAATACTGCCTTAAGAAGTTAATGAGAGATTACCTTGCTGTAATAACGCAGTACTATGGTGGGCCAATACTGGTTGCAATTCGTCTATATTGCTTAACCTCAGGAAATATGTTTAAAACATTTAGGCTTAAATTTGCCATTACCTCACGTTGTATGACACACTGGAATCTCACCTGCTGTTATATCTCACAGCCATCTGTGCCAGCCCACACATCAACAGACCCTTGGATTGCTGACAATGTTTTCATAGTGTAAAAGAAAGTCCTTCAATGTGAGAATAGGAAGGTGGCAGCCAGTGACTTTTGTCCGCCCTCTTCACTGTCCCTCAGGTATTACTGATTACTGAAAGTGATTTAGTAGAAAATGTATCCATTCAATCAGACAGTGAAATGGATGACAAAAAGTATGGAATAAACAGATCTTTTGTAATGAAATGCATTGTTTGCTTTAAACTTTTCAGTGATTCCTAGAATACCCAGCTAAAAAAAGGCAAAATAATAGCAAAAAAAAAGTTATCTTCAACTGAAAGGACATTTCAATAACATTGGTGGTATGTTGACAATTTATCAGATTATTCCTTTAGTGCCAAACTAATTTCTTATCTGTGAAGTCTGAAGTGAATGTTTTGCTCGGGCAGCCATGAGGCAGCTCATATCTGAGCCCCATCACACATTCATATTTAATTTAACTGATCAATATCATGTTACCCTAAAATTAAAAAAGAAAATCATACAACTCTCTCCTCATCCGGAATTCTCATTAAATGTGGAGAATTCTTAAAGACGCATAGCCCTTTCCTGTTTTCTTTTACTTTCAATTTTGCCTCTTCGTCATTGGGGATGTTTGACACTTCATCCCAGAGCAGTTATGAATGCATCAGTGGCTTCCAGAGATAAAAGAACATGGATACGATCCATCTCAAGAACATGCTGATGAATAAAGCCGTTCTATTCAAGCATTTATTTTCAAGTGTCTGTGATTAGATACACATAGGCTACACGTAGCATGTGCCATTATCGAAGGTGCGTATGATGAAACAACCAGGAAGAGGGGGTCCTCTAAAATGTCACAGTACTGGAAAAGAAACCTTCATAAACTGAAACTAAGATGAGGTTAAAAAAGCTATGCAACAGCCACCAACAACAATATTTTTTAGGGTAAAGTTGCATCTTAAAGCTGCCTCTTCTCCCCACTAGACCCCCTCTTGAATGAACCATTGCAGTTGTTGTTTCACCGGCCCAGTCTGTGTGCAAATCTCAAGAGCTACTTTCTGACGTCAATCACCTTTTTGTTTCACATCCTCGCCATATTGTTTGGCCACTCAGTAAGGGCGCAGGCTCTATCTCCTTTTGTACCGTTCAACTTAGGACATCCTCCAGAAGAGCTAGTTTCCTCTATGCTTTTGCCTTTCTCTGTCAGGCTGTTGCTTTCTATCTTTATTCCTCTGATCTCTTCCTAGGCTGAGTGCAATAACTCATTAAGGCCCTCATGAATGTACCATTGTTGAACCATATTGGACATGAGGCATTCATATTCTGGAATCTGTACTGTATCATCATCTGTATAATATAACTATGGTTACAAGAAGATGAAATAAGAGTCGTTACTGTTTGCACAATATTTTGTGCAAGGCCTGAGAGGTAGCTCATAAGTTGTTTTAAAATCTTGTTTAAATAATTTACAAGATAAAGCAAGCTGCATCATGGCGTGGGTGTCTTTGACCATCATGTGTGGGAACAAAAGTTCAGTAAAATCTGTTGTCTCAGTTGGAAGTGATTTTAAAGCTAAGAACTCTTGTCAGCAGGTGCATAATAGTGGTTTAGGCTGGCTGCTTACAATTACCATACAATTGAGAAATCATCAAGGTGAGGTGATCAAGTGGATCTCATTTTATATCCAGCCTTTAAAGCCAGTGGAAAATTGATGGAAAATAAATCATACTTAATGAGCCAACCTATGCAAAACAAGTGCACAGATCCTTTGGGTTCTTCTCATAATCGTGTTTGTATAAGTAAAAACTAGTCTTTATTGAGAAACATTATTCAAGTGTTGTTATTCTCTTTCAACAAGTTAAGCCAATGATGTTATTTCAAAGTTTACAATAAATAATAAACAGTATGCACACTGCTTGGAAGCTTTCTGAACAACCCATAGTTGAGTGGTGTCTGTATCGATGCTCTCACATTGGCACATTGGACATTAACTTGAGCTGGCTACCTCGCCTGGCTTGACTTGCGGTAATATTGTTTTAAAAAAATAATTTCTAATGCCTTCTATCCCCCGATAATGCTCTATAAGCAATTATAACAGCTCATGGCTTTCAAATACTCTACAAATGCATCAATAATGTCATATACACAGCTGGTTCACAAAGTGTAAGGCTACCTGTTATAGCCGATTTTAGACAGATTTGTAAAAAATAGAACATACAGAGCCCCATGTATGTGTGTGTACATATATGAATGTATATGATGAAATATGACCTTTTATGATTTATCTTTACCTGATTGAGATATATATTCCTTTGTTATTAGTGTAACTTAGTTTTAGCTTCCCCTGTTGTCTATTCATTGTACTGTGGTAAGTTTGTTAGTGATAGTATAAAGGCAGGAAGTTGGGCCTTCGGGCCAGGGGAGTTATTGCTAGATGCGGGAGCGGTATAGTCTTTGGACCATACAGACATACAAACCAACAGGCTGTATTATGTTTTTTTCACGTCAAGTAATCTATGCTTTAAATTGATTGGGGAATCAATTTTTGTTAGATTATAAGAAAAATAAGCCTTTTTGTTGCACCATATCCCTGGATCTCATTTGAATGTTTTTGTCAATAGTAAAGGAAGACACTACATTCAAAAGACTTGATGAAGGATTACTATCGGAAGGAAAGCTCTGGGATGGACACATGCTGGATACCATTCTATTCTCCTCTTCTTTATGTTCCAGAATCCTCACTTGTCCCTGTAGGCCCCCTCTTGCCCTCTAAGGCCAAGCCTGCAAGCCTAATTTAAATCTGTGTCCTCTAATTCAGTCGATTCTGTGATGTGGAAAATGTCATTACTCTCCAGAGACCACTCAATATTCCAGAGCACTGTTGGCAGGTCTTAACCTGCGGTCAGCCTGGTCCTTTAGATTGTCCAGTCTGTGACAGATGAGGACTGACCTTAAAGAACGTCCTTGGGAATGTACCATTACTGAGGGAGCAGCTATCAGCCTCCCATGTTGAATAGAGGTGGGGATGGGGAGTTTCTCAAGGCTAGCTTTGTTGGCAGTTCTGTCTGCCTCTGACAACATAATAACAACTCCCACAATTAAAATACTGATTATCGTTTGAAGTGTGCGTAAGAGATGCTGTATACAAGACAAGATGTCATTAATTCCAAGCATTGCTATTTTTTTCTGAAAAGTTTACAATCGGTAACACTGGATACACACAGAGTAGCCAACCCTGTGTACTAAATCAATTGCCTTTGCAAGCTCGTAACCAACCATGGGTGGAACATCTGAAAGTATAATCCTAATGATTTATGTGTATCCGTTATTAAAATGTATTTTCAGAACGATATCCAATGGATTGGCCACGGGCGTGTTGCCTTTTGTTTTTTTCGCTGTCTCGGCACCAGGGCAACATCCAAAGCTTTTATACCGCACTGCTCCCGGAAAGCAATTAATCCCATATCGATCAGCCATTCATTTAGGGTGAGGTAGTTTGTAATATTCATGCATTGCTTGGCTTCCGAGGGTACTATCAATTCATATTTAATCAATAACCCATTAAAAGCTGTGTTTGTAAGGGTGGAAGGAGTTTTCATGAGGCAGAGGAAAAGGGTTTCTCGACAGTTTCGAGGAAACTCTTATGTTATTCTGAGAGGGACGTAAGGTGAGGACTGGATAGACAAGGGAATAGGGGATATTATTCTGCATCCGGGTGAGTGATTGTATGGTTATAGTGAAGTTGCGTCAACTCAAGACTATCGATTCTGATTATAGCTGTCTACCTGGTGGCCTTTGCCTGTCAGTGGTGACAAATTAGTCACCCCAGGGTAAAAGTAGGTTTCCGGGAGTGGCGAAGTGAGGTGAGGTGTCTTGCATCAGAAACTAATCAATGTCTGACAATGGCAACACAATTCCTGTGTGTGTGTACATGCATGTTCTTCCTTATTCAGTCTTGTGTGTTTCTTTCAGTACTTTTCTGACAACTATAAACACATTTCTTATTTTTGAAGGTGGTCGTTCGTTAAAATCCAAGAAAAGATTCAAACCGTTCTGTTATACAGTGGGGCAAAAAAGTATTTAGTCAGCCACCAATTGTGCAAGTTCTCCCACTTAAAAAGATGAAAAAGATGAGAGAGGCCTGTAATTTTCATCATAGGTACATTTCAACTATGACAGACAAAATGAAAAAAAAAAAATCCAGAAAATCACATTGTAGGATTTTTAATGAATTTATTTGCAAATTATGGTGGAAAATAAGTATTTGGTCACCTACAAACAAGCAAGATTTCTGGACCACTGATAATCTCCCTCGATCTGGGGCTCCACGCAAGATCTCACCCCGTCTGTCATAGTGTACCTATGATGAAAATTACAGGCCTCTCTCATCTTTTTAAGTGGGAGAACTTGCACAATTGGTGACTGACTAAATACTTTTTTGCCCCACTGTAACTGTTGAAGGTTGTGAATCTGGCAAATCCGTCTCCTGGCAAGAGCTGCTTTTGACAGCCCGTCAAAAGCAGTTCTTTTACATGCCATCATGGAGTATAGACGAGGGATTTACCAGTTTCTCTTCTAAACACCATCATGAATAGACAAGCATGTGGCTTGCTCCTTTTTGTAGTATTCAGAATTTCTTTGGCATCACTCATTTGGCAAAGTGGTGCATCCTTGTTGACCGAATCACTGCAGCAGAGGATTAATATGCAAAATGGTGAGAAACTCAACCAAATTATTAACTTGCAGAGAATATACAACACATAAAACATTGTCTAAGGAATACATTTTATCTTATGATCAGTCACCGGAATATAGTTTAATTTATACATTTTCTTACTGGTACCATGTTGTGGCTACTTTGGCCAGTTGTGTACAGTATTATGTGGTATGATACTGAAATCTTACCCTCTCACTTTGTAAACCCTAATGTAACTGTGATGGGCAAGAAATAAATATAGATGAGAGTGAGAGAACTTAGAGGCTATACAGAACTTTTCCCTCTGACTCTGCTATTGAACCTAAACGGGTCCCCTAAATGGACAGCTATAATTGTCCAGAAATGATCTCCCCACACCCATGAGCAAAAACATATATTGTTAGCTTAAAACAGTATAATGTGTAGTTTAAGTAAATTTGATGTCAAATGTGTATACGAGCTTGGGTCACGGAATTCTGGGAAGTTTCAATAAATTCCCTGGTTTTCCTGAAATCCCATTTGCAGGATTCCCTGAATCAGGAGGGAATAAGCAGGATATTTGGGAAAAAATCTGGAAAACTAGCTAATTTACTGAAAGTTCCCCGAAATTTGCAACCCAAATTACAAACCATAGAGCAAACACTCCAGCTCAAATCTGAGAAAATCAATTAGCAAATATACTTCTGTACTACCTCTAACTTATTCTATCAACATTTGGTATGCTTGTTATTTTATGTCCCCCCTAACACATAACTTTTGACTATATTTTGCATTTATAATAAGTTCTTCTGCGGTTTTATACAAGTCTCTTTTACGTGTGAGATCAAATATTACAATAATAATGAATTAATCATAGATAATTTATCAACCGTTTACATTACCGTTGATTAATAATTGACATCTCATGAATAACTTACAAACAGGAACATGTTATACTGGTTGTAGGTGACTCGTTTTCATTATTTTCTTGCAATAATTTTATTAAATACAAAATAGAGAATGTTGGGAGAAACTGAATACACATTGAATGCATTAATATGCATGCTTTGGAAAATGTATGTTTTAGCTTAGAATGAGATTCTCATTTCATGGATGAATTTTTCATTGCTATGATTTAAACATGATTCTTCTGGCAAAGCCAGAACTGAAAGGTCCCTTGCAGAAAACCCAAACGGAACATACTACCAAAAAGTCAACGTAGCCCACCAGGCCACCACTTTAGAATAAAGTATAATAACAAATGTCTCAAATCTGTAAGATCGTAATGGACTATCAATCTGTCTGGACGCTTATTAACCCTTGAGAATTGCATCTGAATACTTCTGCTGAATAACCCCCAAATCCTGATAAAGCCCTAGACAGTGAGACCCCCCTCTTAAAAATGCCCACTATCACCTCTCCTTTAGGAAGAGAGATTGCAAAACCCATATCACAAAACGATTAGACAGACTCCCTTTGGTCGGTGGCACGTCTGCCTTGGAGACAGCGAATGTAATTGAGGTGTCAGCTCTGGCATCTCTGTACTATAGTAGCCTTGTCTCGGCAGCAGGTGGTGCCTCAGCCAGTAATGGAAGTCTAATTTTCCAGAGATAGAGCCCAGGCCTAAGTCTGATAGCCATCAGCTTGAAAAGGTTGAGTTTTGTATCTGGGCAAGTTTGGGTGTGATAAAAATGGTTGGCAGTCTTAATATATTCGTAAACAAAAATACTGTACCATTTGATAGTTGTTGAAAGCAGACCATTTTAGCCAATTTCATTGCGTAATTGCTTTGGTTGAGTGGAGCACACTGGCTATCATTTAGATACTTTGTTTTGTTCTAGGTTAAGTATACCTATATAATGTAGCAGGTGTTGTTTTGTAGCGAATTTCAAGTCAAGGTACTATCTACTTTTTTGAGAGTTGTGGGGGGGGGACTCCGTATACGTCAATTGTCCCCAGATACTGTATTTTCAAATCTCTGTACACATGCACATTGGTGCACAATATGAAGCTTTTAAACAATGTCTTTTATTTTCACCACATTTAGTGCAAAACAATACTTCACACCAATTTAGCTAATTCATTGGGGGTACCCAAAACTTGTCATGGTAATAGTACCATGACAAGGTTTGTTAGCCTGAAGGAGATTCATTAAGTTATTGCATCAAAAAGAGGACTACGATTTTGAGTCACTCAACAAGACTCTTTAGAGGAATCTCAAATATCTACATTTCTGGAGGGGGGAGTAGCTGTGTGTGTGTGTGTGTGTGTGTGTGTTGGCAGACTTTGTGTTTTCCCTCTGGAGGTGCCAATTAGCTCTCGGAGATGACAAGACGAGCATGACTCAGGCATCGGCACAGAGCTGGGGTGGCGGCACCCTCTATCTCTTTACCATCTTTCCCTTTCTCGCTCTATTTCTCTCTCTCATTGTGTGTGGGCAGCCAGTCATCTCGTTACAGCACTCAGACTAAGCTTCCACCAGACTTTCACTCTCCTTCTCTTCCTCCTTACTTTGTCCTCTTCATATCTCTCTCCCCACTCAAACCTTCTTCTCCTTCAACCACTTTCCTTTCATGCCTCTCCCCTCACCATCTCGCTGTCTCCTTATTTCTTTCTCATGGCACATGCCATCTTCACATACATTGTTTTATTATAAAATATTCTACTTTCAGTGTGCTCCAGGATCCTCATTCTCAATGACTTTTGAATAATGTCTGAGCATTTGAGACAATGTAAAGATTTCGAAAGTTAAATTAATCCACAGGGCCATCAGTCCACGTGGTCATCTCAAGTATCAAACAACAAGTCATACAAGAAATTGGACCTTGGATGATGACTGATGTTTTTAGGGTGGATGCTAAAATACTTATCCCTGTCAAAGTGTCTTCACGGCTCACTGCACATTCTGCCTGGATGGCAATCCACCAAATCAATCAGGACTCCTCACAATCTGACATACTGACTCTCTTGGGAGTGGTCCCAGGAAATGAATGCCCTTGGGAATCACTCTCCTGACAAAACCGAAACATCATCTCCACTACCAGTGTGTACAGATATCAGATCAAACCAGTACGCGAGGAGAATTCCACATTTTGAGACAAATAGACAGTACCAGTCAAAAGTTCAGGCACACTCACTCATTCAAGGGATTTTCTTTATTTTTACTATTTTCTACATTGTAAAATAATAGCGAATACATCAACTATGAAATAACACATGGAATCATGTAGCAACCAAAAACCTGATAAAAAATATTAAACCAATATAAATATATTTTAAATTTGATATTTTTCAAAGTAGCCATCCTTTGCCTTGATGACAGCTTTGTACCCTCTTGGCATTCTCTCAACCAGCTTCATGAGGTAGTCACCTGGAATGCATTTCAATTAACAGGTGTGCCTTGTTAAAAGTTAATTTGTGGAATTTCTTTCCTTCTTAATGCATTTAAGCCAATAGGTTGTGTTGTGTCAAGGTAGGGGTGGTATATAGAAGATAGCCCTATTTTATAAAGAAAATATGTCCATATTATGGCAAGAACAGCTAAAATAAGCAAAGAGACACAACAGTCCACTGAGACATGGTCAGTCAATGTCAAAAGTTTCTTCAAGTGCAGACGCAAAAAGCATCAAGCGCTATGATGAAACTGGCTCTCATGAGGACCGCCACAGGAAAGGAAGACCCAGAGTTACCTCTGCTGCAGAGGATACGTTCATTAGATTTACCAGTCTCAGACATTGCAGCCCAAATAAATGCTTCAGAGTTCAAGTAACAGACATATCTCAATATCAACTGTTCAGAGGAGACTGCGTGAATCAGGTGGTCGAATTGCTACAAAGAAACCACTACTAAAGGACGCTAATAAGAAGAAGAGGCTTGTTTGGGCCAAGAAACACGACCGATGGACATTAGACCGGTGGAAATCTGTCCTTTGGTCTGATGAGTCCAAATGTAAGATTTTTGGCTCCAACCGCCATGTCTTTGTGGTAGGTGAACAGATGAACTCTGCATGTGTGATTCCCACCATAAAGCATGGAAGAGGTGGTGTGGTGGTGCTTTGTTGGTGACACTGTCAGTGATTTATTTAGAATTCAAGGCACACTTAACCGGCATGGCTACCACAGCATTCTGTGGTATGCCATCCCATCTAATTTGCAATTAATGGGACAATAATTTGTTTTTCACCAGGACAATGATCCAACACACCTCCAGGCTGTGTAAGGGCTATTTGACCAAGAAGGAGAGTGATGGAGTGCTGCATCAGATGACCTGGCCTCCACAATCATCTGACCTCAACCCAGATGAGTTGGACCATAGAGTGAAGTGAAAGCAGCCAACAAGTGCTCAGCATATGTGGGAACGCCTTCAAGACTGTTGGAAAAGTATTCCAGCTGAACCTAGTTGAGAGAATGCCAAGAGTGTGCAAAGCTGTCATCAAGGCTACTTTGAAGAATCTAAAGTATAAAATACATCTTGATTTCTTTAACACTTTTTGGGTTACTATTCCATATGTGTTATTTCATAGTTTTGATGTGTTCATTATTATTCTATAATGTAGAAGATAGTAAAAACTTTCGACTGTTACTGTATAAGGAATTAAACTGCAGTCGTATACTACTGTGGTAGTCATAAAAAAACGTGAATATGAGTTCACTAAGAAGCTGATAATAAAAATGTGCTTCTTCTATAGAAATAGGTCATGCATCTTGTATAATAGTAGAAAACAGATTCCTACCGGTTTTAGATAGGCTAATCTATACTGAACGTGATTATAAACGCAACATGCAACAAATTTGCAAACATTACTTCATGCTATTTTTGTAATTTTTTTCATTTATTGTATTAGTTTTTATGCACACGTTTAAAGTACATAATTCCATCACAAAGACATATTTTACGTTAAAAAAAGTTTGTAGCAGAAGGAGGCTGCATACATTGACCGCGGGCGCAGTACCACACATCATAAGCCATACAGAGTATAGACATAGGAGTACCCTAGCACATAAAAGTACCGTGCAAATTCAAGCAACACAGTTTTGTTATAATATTACACTGAACAAAAATATAAACGAACATACAATAATTTCAAAGATTTCACTGAGTTACAGTTCATATAAAAAAGGTAAGGGCGTCGATCACAAAACCAGTCAGTATCTGGTTTGACCACCATTTGCGTCGTGCAGCGCGACACATCTACTTCACATAGACTTGATCAGGCTGTTGATTGTGGCCTATGGTATGTTGTCCAACTCTTTTTCAATGGCTGTGCGAAGTTGCTGGATATTGGTGGGTGACATGTCTGGTGAGTATGCAGGCTGTGGACGCTTCCAGGAATTGTGTACAGATCCTTGCAACATCGGGCTATGCATTATCATCCAGAGAGGTGATGTTGGCGGATGAATGGCACGACAGTGTGTCTCAGCATATCGTCATGATATATCTGTTAGTTTTCCGTAGCTTATGCTGCCCATACCATAACCCGACCGCCACCCTGACCACACTCTGTTCACAACATTGACATCAGCAAACTGCCCTCCTGCACAATGCCATACACATGGTCTGCGGTTGTGAGGTTGGACATACTGCCAAATTTTCTAAGATGTTGGAGGCGGCATATGGTCAAGAAATTAACATAACATTATCTGGCAACATCTCTGATGGACATTCCTGTGAATTGCATGCTCCCTCAAAACATGAAACATCTGTGTCATTGTGTTGTGACAAAACTGCACATTTTAGACAGGCCTTTTATTGTTCCCAACACATGGTGCACCTGTGTAGTGATCATGGTGTTTAATCAGCTTCTTGATATGCCACACCTGTCAGGTAGATGGATTGTCTTGGCAAAAGAGAAATGCTCACGAACAGGGATGAAAACACATTTGTGCAAAACTTTTGAGAGAAATACGTTTTTTATGGGTATGAAAAATGTCTAGGATTTTTTTATTTCAGCTCATAAAAAATGGAACCAACATGTTGCGTTTATATTTTTGCTCAGTTTAGGTATTGTATTACACCTAAACAATATTTTTTTTAAAGGGTAGCTTTTTGAGCTGTATGACTCATGTCTTCATCATTCTCTCCGCTGCCTATCAACTATTGCTCTTTGTTCTTTTGGATTTATTATGAAAAGTGGTGTAACTTTGAATTATTGTATGTGTGGAATGAGAGCTAGCCTACTGGAGATCTGGACAAATGATGCAACTACCACTATTGTCACTATGAATGGTGGATAAAGTGCAGGATAGCCATTTAAACTGATAGACTATATTTACCTGTTGTATAGTTAGCGCAGAAACCCTACATTTGGATGAATTGGTGCCTTTCGGAAATTAAGTTTGTTGTTAGAGAACCTTGTTTTTTAAATACACTGCTCAAAAAATAAAGGGAACACTAAAATAACACATCCTAGATTTGAATGAATGAAATATTCTTATTAAATACTTTTTTCTTTACATAGTTGAATGTGCTGACAACAAAATCACACAAAAATGATCAATGGAAATCAAATTTATCAACCCATGGATTTGGAGTCACACTCAAAATTAAAGTGGAAAACCACACTACAGGCTGATCCAACTTTGATGTAATGTCCTTAAAACAAGTCAAAATGAGGCTCAGTAGTGTGTGTGGCCTCCATGTGCCTGTATGACCTCCCTACAACGCCTGGGCATGCTCCTGATGAGGTGGCGGATGATCTCCTGAGGGATATCCTCCCAGACCTGGACTGAAGCATCCGCCAACTCCTGGACAGTCTGTGGTGCAATGTGGCGTTGGTGGATGGAGCGAGACATGATGTCCCAGATGTGCTCAATTGGATTCAGGTCTGGGGAACGGGCGGGCCAGTCCATAGCATCAATGCCTTCCTCTTGCAGGAACTGCTGATACACTCCAGCCACATGAGGTCTAGCATTGTCTTGCATTAGGAGGAACCCAGGGCCAAACGCACCAGCATATGGTCTCACAAGGGGTCTGAGGATCTCTTCTTGGTACCTAATGGCAGTCAGCCTACCTCTGGCGAGCACATGGAGGGCTGTGCGGCCCCCCAAAGAAATTCCACCCCACACCATGACTGACCCACCGCCAAACCAGTCATGCTGGAGGATGTTGCAGGCAGCAGAACGTTCTACACGGCGTCTCCAGACTCTTTCACGTCTGTCACATGCTCAGTGTGAACCTGCTTTCATCTGTGAAGAGCACAGGGCGCCAGTGGCGAATTTGCCAATCTTGGTGTTCTCTGGCAAATGCCAAACGTCCTGCACGGTGTTGGGTTGTAAGCACAACCCCCACCTGTGGACATCGGGTCCCATACCACCCTCTTGGAGTCTGTTTCTGACCGTTCGAGCAGACACATGCACATTTGTGGCCTGCTGGAGGTCATTTTGCAGGGCTCTGGCAGTGCTCCTCCTTGCACAAAGGCAGAGGTAGCGGTCCTGCTGCTGGGTTGTTGCCCTCCTACGGCCTCCTCCATGTCTCCTGATGTACTGGCCTGTCTCTTGGTAGCGCCTCCATGCTCTGGACACTACGCTGACAGACACAGCAAACCTTCTTGCCACAGCTCGCATTGATGTGCCATCCTGGATGAGCTGCAATACCTGAGCCACTTGTGTGGGTTGTAGACTCCGTCTCATGCTACCACTAGAGTGAAAGCACCACCATCATTCAAAAGTGACCAAAACATCAGCCAGGAAGCATAGGAACTGAGAAGTGGTCTGTGGTCCCCACCTGCAGAACCACTCCTTTATTGGGGGTGTCTTGCTAATTGCCTATAATTTCCACCTGTTGTCTATTCCATTTGCACAACACCATGTGAAATGTATTGTCAATCAGTGTTGCTTCCTAAGTGGACAGTTTGATTTCACAGAAGTGTGATTGACTTGGAGTTACATTGTGTTGTTTAAGCGTTCCCTTTATTTTTTTGAGCAGTGTATATATATGTGTGTGTTTCGTAGGCTCCTGCCTTGGTTGTGTAATTGCTGGGTCTTGTAATGCAGGGCTCCCTCAAAAAAGAGAACTGGATCTCAATGGGAATCCCCTGCTTAAATAAAGGTTAAATAAAAAATTAAGTAGAGCATACACATCAATGTTAAATCTCCCTTTGGCAACTCTGCAGCGCTCCCTAGTTAATTTTGAGTTCAAAGAAAGCCTTCCCCTCTCTCCCAACATGAGTGATTACAAATACAGCCCCCAAGAGCAAACACACAGCACACAGAAGCCGGAACAATACAAGCCCCCTACATCTCTGTTTCAAGTGTAAGAGGCTTTCATTCCCAATTTTCAGTGATATTACAAGTCATATGATCTTTGTTTCCAAACAGGCTAAGGTCAGATGATTCACAGTCTCGTCCTCTGAACAAGCATCTGGCAAGGTAATCCCTCAATGCGCTTCGCACTGCAGAGGCTCCAATCTCTCCGCCTTCTAATGCCAGCTTTCTACAGAGTATCCTCAAAAGGAAAAAGCCTGAAACAAAAAGCAGGTGTTTACTACGCATACCGCGTGGCTGTTGGCATCTTAATTGGAGAGGACGGGCTCATAGTAATGGCTGGAACAGAATAAATGGAATGGTATGGAACACATCAAACACATTGTTCCCATGTGTTTGATACCATTCCATTCACTCCACTCTAGACATTATTATGAGCTGTCCTCTCACCCCAGCAGCCTCCTGTGGCGCATACTGTGAACTAAATCCCCTAAAGAAGTCGTGTGTTTGCAGCTGTAGGAAAAGACCCCAGCGAGATAAAGAGAAATGCATTTATAATCACGCTGATCCCCACAAGCTGCAAGCATTGCACTGTTTCATAATGCGTCACTGCCAACGGTGTCAGGTCAACAAACGTTGATATGCGTTGAACAGCTCAAGGTAACTAGGTTTGTTCTTGCTCACCTGAGCAGTTTCTCATTCCATGGCCCTTAAGCTATTTATGTTTTAACTAAACCTCAGGGCTCCCGCCTATTGTCTTGATTTTGCGAGGTGAAAAGAGTTCTTTTTGAGGATGAATCTTTGTAAATACCGGAGAAAATTCATCCCGTGCCCAACATGCTCAATACTTGGGTGATGAAATATATAACCTAAGTTTGCATTCCAAATGGCACCCTATTCCCTATTTGGTGCATTACATTTGACCAGGGAGCACAGGGTTCTAGGCCCGGTTGCATAAAACGTCTTCAGTGTTTCCCTTACCTAAGGGAAGTGTTTAAGGGAGTTGCATAAAGCCCCTCAAATATTCCCTCAGGTAACGGCATACTTAAGTGATGTTATGGTAGTTTGAAGGCATGTATGGCAGAACGAATATATGATGACCTGATTCACTGACTTAACATCTTGTCAGATCGCATTGATTTTGTGATATTGCTTTTAGCTTGAATTGAGGCACAACACGTCTTATGTTAACTGTTTAATGCTGGAAATCATATAAATCACTTAACCATGACAATAAATGAAAGCTAAATCTTTTATTATTCAACATTAATATTCTTTCTTGAAAACAGTTGTGTTCTGCACTGTTCATGAGCTAGCTTTTGAATATTTTCATGCCTCCTCACGGGATTGAAGCATACCCAGTGTTGCTTGTTGTTTTGGCCTTGGTTGGAGGTAGAAAGTGTTGGTTTGGTCTTACAATACCTGCCAAACAAAGCTACACTTACTGGCCTTAGCATTTAACTATTTGAACATAACTCTCAACATATGAATTTGCTCTTAACTGACTTGCCTAGTTAAATAAAGGTTAAATAAAAACACAAACAAATGTAATACATATTGGTTTATTTTTCAGAAGTGCAAACTGAAGGTAATTTGAAGAAAGAAGATGGAGGGGAGTAAATTAGATTAAAATGCCCTAAGTAATTTGAGGAAAAAAGCAGCAAAAAGGATGAATCAGTTAATTTTGTCAGCTCAGAGAGAGGTCATGGAATGTGTTCCAGAAGATATGGACATGTCTGATGTAGAAGTGGTGGATTGGGAAGGGTCTGGTGTTGACAATTTGTCAGACAGTGAGAGAAGTGAGGGAGACAGTTCTACTGGTGATGAGAGTGATGGCTTGATGGGCCGCCTGGAAGACTGGGCTGTAGAGTTTAGGATTCCGTTGTTTGCCTTATCTGCCCTGTTGTTAATTCTTTGAATTTACCATCTTTACTGGGCACAAAAACTTCGTACAAAATAATTTCACTACTTTGGAATAGTTAATGTTCTTAACTGACTTGCCTAATTAAATAAAGGTAAAATAAAAATTTAACTATTGCAAAGACTATGGTCTCTTGTTCCGGACGGGCATGCTTTTAAGTTGTCGCTTCACTTTGATGGCCTACCTCTTTTTAAGATCTCTGCCATTCAGTTTTAGCCAATACTCGGAATTACCCAAGGACATGCCAAAAAGCCTGTGATTATTGCTCAAAACCAACTTCTTTGAATGTGTACATAAGCAAGCTGGTCACTGAGTTAAAAAGCATAGGTAGGGGTTTTCTTTTCATGGGAATTTTTGTTTTCTTAATTGTAACTTCTGTAATATGTGATGCCCCAGCGAGAGCCTTTATAAAATGTGTGAAGTCCCACACTGGATATAGTGGCTGTGACAAGTGCTACCAAAGGGGAATCTATACATTTCCTAGGGTTAATGCCAGGCCTAGAACCAACGAGTGCATTAAACAGTTACTGGAGGAAGAACACCACCATAACCAGTCTCCTCTTTCGGATACTAATATTGATTTGGTAACAGGCTTCGCTCATGACTAAATGCATTTAGTTTGTATGGCGGTCATGAGACCGTGGATGGACAGGAGTGGTCCACTGCATTGTCGTATTTCTTCCTGTCAAGATTCCTTAATCTCGGAAAGGCTTTAAGGGGGTACATCCCAATAGTGTTTGCCAGAAAACCATGTCCAATTGATGACAGAATAAGATGGAAAGCAACAGAGCTGCATCAGTTTTTACTCTACACAGGGCCCCTTGTTCTTGCGGATGAGTTGCAGCCATGTATGACAACCTCATATTCCTTTCTGTTGGTATGTATCTTTTAGCGAGTAAAGAATATTGTTTATCAATCAATTCCTTAGCCAACACATTACTTGTCACATTTGTTCAGCAATTTGGACACTGTAAGGTCAGGAATTAATCATTTATAACATACATGGCTTAGTACATCTGAGCAAAGATATCAAACTACATGGACATTTAGATCTGATATCAGGCTTTCCCTTCGAAAATGTATTGGGGAAACTAGTTATGATGATGAAGAAGAGCAGCAAGGAATATACTTGAGGAAGCCACATCATGATGGGCCTGTGCCACAGTGTTTTGTTGTAGTGCATCAGTTCAAGGAGCTGTTGATTAATGGATTAGTCGTGAGAACCTCAGAGAGAGATGGTTGTATCAGAATTGATAACAAAGTTGTTTCTGTCCTGAATGTAATTTCTACAGAAAGCAAAGAGTACATTGTGGTTTTTGGATACAGACTGAAAGCAATTTTTTTGAGTGTCCTTTTGACTCTTGAGAGTTAGGAATCTATGTGGTTTCTAACCTGTCCTCAAGAATTCAGTGCTTTCAGGTAAAATAATTGGCAGAAAAATGTGAGGTTGCCACTACAGTCCTAGAACTGGAACCCGATTCAACTCCCTGACGATTCCCTGTAATATATTTATGTAAGTATACTTACTTTAGCCTAAAAAAATGATGTTGCTACTGACTTTGTTGATGGGTGCACATGAGCATTTTATTTTGTAAACATGATTACATGCTTCCATCACATATTTTTTTATCTACAGTAGTGGTGACTACAGTTAGCTGAAGTGTGTAATGGTTGTCAGATAACTATCTAATATAAAGTTGTAAAATGGTGAACTATTTAAATAAAAGCAGTAATATCTAATGTACAGTATAATTTTAACCAAATTATTTTGAGGCTGTCAATTGTACACACATTGTGGTTAAAGATGGTGTATGCCAATGGCCTCCCTATAAAATCGATGATGTTGTTAAGTCTGCAAAAACTCAGCAGCAACCTGGAGAGGCATGGATTCCATATAATTTCAGGCTAATTTTCTCAGCAGCTATGTATAAGTTTTATTTTGGTGTTCCGTGGGTGTATAGAAAGGGTTCTGTATGGAACCAAAAATAACTATTCAGTATGTAGAGGGAGATAGACTAAATTATTATTTTTATACAAAAAAAGAGTAAACTAGATATGGGAATTAAACCTGGCAAATTGGTTAGTGTATATACAGTGGAAGCCAAATACATTTAAACTCAGTTTTTCACAATTCCTGACATTTAATTGTAGAAAAAAATCCCTGTCTTAGGTCAGTTAGGATCATCACTTTATTTTTACTTTATCAATTTACGGTAGGGCTGAACTAATGAGTCCAGACGGTTAACAACTAGTAATGCCTCTGCAGAGTCTGTTGATTACGTCCCCACCCCAGTGTCTCGAAGAACCGTAACTGAACGCAAATGGACCACAAACCACTGAAGTGAACAACTGAGTATTTGTTTGCATTAAGAAATTGTGCTGAGTAAAGATATAACAATTCATTGGTTCTTATGCTCCCTGATTTAAATGTTGAAGATAGGAGTGCATTGCTCCGCAAACCCCAAATGTATTATGCATCGTAAAAAAAAAATGTAAACATTGCGAATCGCCAGTTCAGAAAAAATGCTTTATTTATATTACATTATCTTTACTTTCCGAAAAAATACCTCCCATCTTATGTAACGGCTGACACATAGTCTCTTCTCCTTCTTTCATGCATCGTCTAGTCAAGCTGCACACTACCCAGCTTACATGCTGACCAATGCAAGTTTGACAGCCTTTTCTTTTAGGCTTCATTAGTTTGATAATTTGCCAGGTTATTGTTATCGATGCCTTGTGGGTATAGCTAAAGCAGTTTTTCTTTTTACTGACTGTCAACAGATATACTGGGGTGGCAGGGTAGCCTAATGGTTAGTGTTGGACTAGTAAGCGAAAGATTTCATGTTCAAATCCTCGAGCTGACAAGGTACAAATCTGACTTTCTGCCCCTGAGCAGGCAGTTAACCCACTGTTCCTAGGCCGTCATTGAAAAGAAGAATTTGTTCTTAACTGACTTGCCTAGTTAAATAAAGGTAAAATTAAAATACTGCATGTGAATTTGGTACAATTTGTAGTTTTGTGTTTAGTTCTGATAAAACTGGTGGGAACTTTCCACAGACCTGCCAACCTGTAAACATTTTGTGTAGTATCTACACAATTTGAAGTCAAAATACGTGACTACTAAAGACAATCCTAAAATCCACAAAAATAGTTTTTCAGTAATTAACATGGTTTTCAAAATGCTCAGTTCTCCAATTCACTGCCTACCCAACCAAAAACCTACAACAGCAACATATTTTCAAAACGTTCTACTAGAGATAGATCTGTTTTGAGATTTCATGATTCCTCCTGGTCGTCAAATACTTTGAAAATAATGAAGTTTACTCTAGAGGGCAGTCTAGAGGGCAGACCAGGAATTGTTCTCAGCGCAATGACTGAAAATATCACTATTGCATGGAGAAGATTACTGTTCTCTTTGTGTTTGTTAAATGTTTATTTATTGTTTAAAAGACTTAAGACCCTTCATGTTTTTCAGCTCTGCTCCTGAATCTTCTGACAAAGCAGGAAATTATATTAGAACCATGTACAACATCTTGATGGGAAGCTGAAGGCCAGCAAAGAGTTTAGGCAGAAGATGGTGAGATCTCCTTTTTCAGTTCCATCTCCTGACCTGATCAGCCATAATAATTATGATTACATTTTTTTTGGTATTATTAGCTGAGACATAACCAATATCCAGTTCTGTATTGTGCCTTAGTTATCCAAAACTAAGATAGTGTTTGTGTATTGATATTGGATATTTTCAATAGCCGATAGGCTATTCATATTAGGTGAATTACTTAATATTGACATACAATCTCCATATGTTATGGTCACTTTTCTGCTGTCAGTGTTGTTACAGATTGACTATTTTGACAGGTGGCTGTGATGTGAAAGAGTGTGTGGAGGATCATGGCACACAATCTCCCATGATATTTCAAAGACCATGAACTGGGGGGGAATCAATGGAAAGGCGCCCTTCTGCCAACTGCAGCTCAACGAAAGAGTTCATGTTCTACTGTTGGCAAAGTCCTTCATGAACACTAGAAAGCATAGAAAGAAACAACTAAATAAACCAATGATTCTTTATTCCCCAATTTTCATTTTAAGCTGCGGTGAGGAGAAACCGGCTCAGGTCTGATGCAACTGACAAAGTGGAAAAAGACGGTTCAATCTTTCAGGGTATCGTAATTGGTGGTCGCAAGGAAAGAACACAAAGAAGGAAGTGGTTAGAAAATATTTAGATCCTCTTGGTGGGGTTCTGATGAAATACACCAGAGGATAAAAAAATGTTTGTGTCAATATTACAGCATAAACCCTGCATTTGGAATGGGGGGGATCGAGCTCATATTTGGATTTTATTTATACCAAGTGATCAGATCAGATAGTGGTCAATTTTCATTACAACTATGTTGCCATTAAGCCAGACATCATCAATGTTGCTGTCTTAGAGTCTAGTTTATGCCACAATGTTTTCAGTGTTTGGATGTGGCCCTTTTTATATGGCTTGTTTTAATTTGAAAGTCATGTTTCTATATGGTCTTTACAAGGCTCATTTGGGCAAAAGTCATTGAAGATGTGAGCTTGTTTTAAAACAATATGTGTAACAATGTTACCAATGTTGCCACTGCAGAACTTTAATGTTATGTATCAATGCACTGGTATGTTGTGATGTATGATTAAGTTAGCATGCACAAATGAGATTTTGTAGGGTACCATAGAGTACAGTATACATTATTGTATTCTAATTTAATGTACTTTATTGTGCTAACTGTACTATAATAAAATACAATTTCAGTATTTAAGACCCTAATCATATAAATGCCATATTATAGAAGGGTGAAGACACTTTTTTTTGAAACAGCACAAGGTTTTGAGTAACTTACCCGCAGCAGCATCCTGAGATGGAAATAGTAACAAAGGCTCCAAAAACACACATACATACTTTTACAAGCTGCAAAGTTCTCGTTATTATAATGCAGAGCTGTAGAAATGAACATTTTGTAATTCTAAACTTTATCTGCAATGGTCTGTGGCGGTAAGTTTTGCCGTCTTGAGACAATATCTGACATACATGCGCAAACTTCCATGTTTTGCTCAGCAGAGGTAGAGTATCTCATGATAAGCTGTATACCACACTATTTACCGAGATAGTTTTCATCTGTATTCTTCGTAGCTGTCTATATAGTGGTTGCTCCACTAAAACTTTTGCGATTATGCTGCGGTAATTTGTGGTTTAGTATGGTACGCTGCGTCACCACTTCATTGCTCCAGACCAGCGCAAGGGGGAGTTAGAGCACTGATTATACTTTTGGGTCCTACTGTGTCTCTAACTGACAATGAATGGGCGACATGAACCTAAATAGAAACTATGCACTATATTGAAGTTAGTATAGCCTTTATTTAACTAGGCAAGTCAGTAAAGAACAAATTCTTATTTACAAGGACAGCCTACTTCTTCCTCCCCGTCGGGAAATTGAACCGCTCTCCCGCGTGCCCGCACGAAACAGGGATTATTTAGCTAAATAGCCCAGTACTGTACTCCACGACCATCACGTTGTACAGCACCATATATTATGTTCCATCCTAAAAGAAACACAGGAGGTTTTTAGTTTTTCTAAAAATATAAACACCATAATATTAATCAAATTAATTAAGCAAGTAGCAGTCAAACGTTTGGACACAACTACTCATTCCAGAGGTTTTCTTTATTTTTTATATTTTCTACATTGTATCAGTTAATTACTCTTGGATCTACCCATCCCGGATCCAGGAGAATTGTCATCAACTGACACTAAGTAGCATAACGCAACGGACAAAAAATCTTAATAGAAATATTCATATTCATGAAATCACAAGTGAAATATATTCAAACACAGCTTAGCCTTTTGTTAAAACCTGTTAAGGAGGCTGCGAATTTTCGCAGCTTTTTGTTAAAAATCGCGCAACATTTCAGCGTCCTGCTACTCATGCCAGGAATATAGTATATGCATATGATAAGTGTGTGTGTATAGAAAACACTCTGAAGTCTCTAAAACTGGTTAAATCGTGTCTGTGGCTATAACAGAACGTGTTTAGGAGTCAAAATCCTTCGAAAAACTGTTCACCAAAAACACAAAAATAATATTCATCCGCCAGTCAATGTATTGTCTAAGGCTGAGGAAAATACATGGGGATCCCCTGTAAATGCCTACAGCTTCCACACGATGTCGCCAGTGCTGCCATTTTCAGTCTCCTTTATCCTTGGTTTTGTGACGTATAGGCACTTCCTTTCTTGGGGCTCACCACAGGATGTTATGAAAGTGAAAACATGAGAGTATGATTTCTAGACTTGCTGCTATCGAATACAGATCGCCCCGTGATCAATTTGATAGATTATTAACGTTTATTAATACCTAAAGTTGGTTTAGATAAGTAGTTTGAAGTGATTTGTAAAAGTTTATAGGCAACTTTTGTAATTTTAAAAAGTCTTGTAAAGGGGCATTTTTCTGGATCAGACCGGTCTTCAGCAAATCACATTTTGGGTATACAATGACGGATTTAATCGGGAAAAAGACCCAATTGTGATGTTTATGTGACATATAGGAGTGCCAAGAAAGAAGCTCGTCAAAGGTAATGAATGTTTTATATTTTATTTCTGCGTTTTGGGTAGCGCCGGCTACCGCAAAATCTGTTGTTTTGTTGACGGTCTGGTATTCTGGGGGTGCATGCTATCAGATAATAGCTTCTCATGCTTTCGCCGAAAAGCATTTTACAAATCTGACTTGGTGGCTAGATTCACAACGAGTGTAGCTTTAATTCAGTACCTTGTATGTGTGTTTTAATGAAAGTTTGAGTTTTATCGAAAACTATAGGTTGCGCTCTAAAATTTCCGCTGATTTGATCCCGCCACAGGGACCTAGTCCATAACAAGTTGCACCCTGTCATCTCAGATTTTGAAAATATTCTTTACAGACAAATCAAGACAAGCATTTGTGTAAGTTTATCGATAGCCTAGCATAGCATTGTGCCTAGCCAGCAGCAGGGAATCTGGTCACAAAAATCAGAATAGCAATCAAATTTAATCGTTTACCTTTGATGAGCTTCGGATGTTTTCACTCACGAGACTCCCAGTTAGATAGCAAATGTTCCTTTTTTCCATAAATTATTTTTGTAGCCAAAAAGTTAGTTCTTCACGTTTGGCTGAGAAAACGACCCGAAATTGCGGTCACGACAATGCCGAAAAATATTATAAATTAGCTCCATAATATGGACAGAAACATGGCAAAAGTTGTTTATAATCATTCCTCGAGGTGTTTTTCAAATATCTATTCGATAATATATCAACCGGAACAGGTGGCTTCTTAGTAGGAAAGAGAGAAACAATGGCCGCATTTGTCTTTTACGCACAAAACACTCTGAGAGCCTCCAGCTGACCACTGACGCAGTGTTGACGTTCAGGCTCATTTTTCTAAATAAAAGCCTGAAACTATGAATTGTGACACTAGACACATTAGGGAAGCCATAGAAAAAGGAATATTGTTTATCTCATTCACTGCTCAATATGGACGCATAGGAACATAGAGCTTTCTAAATAAGAGTCCCTTCCTGATTGGATTTTTCTCAGGCTTTCACCTGCAATATCAGTTCTGTTATCACAGACAATATTTTTAAAGTTTTGGAAACTTTAGACTTTAGTGTTTTCTATCCTAAGCTGTCAATTGTATGCATATTCTAGCATCTTGTCCTGACAAAATAGCGCGTTTACTTTGGGAACATTTTTTTTCCAAAAATGAAAATAGTGCCCCCTAGATTCAACAGGTTCAGAAATTTTTTTATTATTTACAAGGACAGCCTACTCCTTCCGCATCGAGGAATTGAACCCCTGTACCACCGCAAAACGATGCTGGCACCAAGACCACACTCAATGAGCTGTATACAGGAAAATGTTCATCCAGAGAAGGCACTCCTATTGGCCGGGGACTTTAATACAGGGAAACTTAAATCTGTTTGACTTCATTTCTACCAGCATGTGCAGCACGTGCAACCAGAGGGGAAGAAAAACCTCCTACCTTTACTCCACACACAGAGCCGCGTACAAAGCTCTCCCTTGCCCTCCATTTGGTAAATCTGACCATAATTATATCCTCTTGATTCCTGATTACAGGCAAATACTAAAGCTTGAAGTGATGTGGTCTATAAGAAAGTGGTCAGATGAAGCAGACGCTAAGCTACAGGACTGTTTTGCTAGCACAGACGGGAATATGTTCCGGGATTCTTCTGATGGCATTGAAGAGTACACCACATTAGTCATGGGCTTCATCAATAAGGTCATCGATGATGTCGTCCACACAGTGACCGTACGTACATACCAGAAGCCATGGATTACAGGCAACATCCGCACTGAGCTAAAGGGTAGATCTGCCGCTTTCAAGGAGTGGGACTCTAACCCGGAAGCTTATAAGAAATCCCGATATGCCCTCTGACGAACCATCAAACAGGCAAAGCGTCAAAACAGGATTAAGATTTAAATGTACTGCACTGACTCCGACGCTTGTCGTATGTGGCAGGGCTTGCAAACTATTACAGACCACAAAGGGAAGCACTCCCGCGAGCTGCCAAGTGACACGATGAGATGAGCTAAATTATGCTGCTTTGAAGCAAGTAAAACTGAAGCATGAATGAGAGCATCAGCTGTTCCAGATGACTGTGTGATAACACTCTGTAGCTGATGTGAGTAGGACCTTTAGACAGGTCAACATTCAAGGCTACAGGGACAGACAGATTACGAGAACGTGTACTCCAAGCATGTGCTGACCAACTGGAAAGTGTCTTCACTGACATTTTCAGCCTTTTCCTGACCTGAGTCTGTATACCAACATGTTTCAAGCAGACCACTATAGTTCCTGTGCCCAAGAACACTAAGATAACCTGCCTAAATGACTACCGACCCGTAGCACACACGTCTGTAGCCATGAAGTGTTTTGAAAGGCTGTTCATGGCTCACATCAGCACCATTATCCCAGAAACCCACTCCAATTGTCATTCCACCCCAACAGATCCACAGATGATGGAATCTCTATTGCACTCAGCACTGCCCTTTCCCACCTGGACAAAAGGAACACTTATGTGAGAATGCTATTCATTGACTACAGCTCAGCATTTAATACTATAGTGCCCTCAAAGCTCATTACCAAGCTAAGGACCCTGGGACTAAACACCTCCCTCTGCAACTGGATCCTGGACTTCCTGACGGGCCACCACCAGGTGGTAAGGGTAGGTAACAACACATCACCACGCTGATCCTCAACACCAGAGCCCATCAAGGGTGCGTGCTCAGTCCCCTCCTGTACTCCCTGTCCACTCATGACTGCATGGCCAGGCACAACTACAAAACCATAATCAAGTTTGCCGATGACACAACAGTGGTAGGCCTGATCACCGACAATAATGAGACAGTCTATAGGGAGGAGGTCAGAAACCTGGCCGGGTGGTGCCAGGACAACAACCTCAATGTGATCAAGACAAATGAGATGATTGTGGACTACAGGAAAAGGAGGACCGAGCACAACCCCATTCTAAATCGATGGAACTGCAGTGGAGCAGGTTGAGGGCTTCAAGTTCCACATCTCCAACCACACTAAGACAGTCGTGAAGAGGGCATGACAAAGCCTATTCCCCCACAGGAGACTGAAAATATTTGGCATGGGTCCTCAGATCCTCAAAAGGTTCTACAGCTGCACCATCAAGAGCGTCCTGACGGGTTGCATGGTATGGCAACTGCTCGGCCTCCGACCACAAGACACTACAAAGGGTAGTGCGTATGGGCCAGTACCTCACTGGGACTAAGCTTCCTGCCATCCAGAACCTCCTATACCTGACGCTGTCAGAGAAAGGCCCTAAAAATTGTCAATGACTTGACAATTGTCAATGACTTCAGCCAACATGTCATAGACTGTTCTCTCTGCAGCAAGCGGTACAGTCCAAAAGGCTTCCTAACAGTTTTTACCCTCAAGCCATGAGACTCCTGAACAGCTAATCAAAGGGCTACCCAGACCCCTCTTTTATGCTGCTGCTACGCTCTGTTTATTGTCTTTGCATAGTCACTTTAACTCTACCTACATGTACATATTACCTCGACTAACCGGTGCCCCCGCACGTTGACTCTGTACCGGTACCCCCTTCACATAGCCTCACTATTGTTATCTTACTCTTTCTGTTTAATTATTTGTTACTTTTATTTTAACATTTTTTACTGAACACCTGTTGCGACTCTAGGGGCAGTATTTTCATTTTGGAAAAAAAACGTTCCCGTTTTAAACAGGAAAAGATGCTAGAATATGCATATAATTGGCAGCTTTGGATAGAAAACACTCTAATGTTTCCAAAATTGTAAAGATATAGTCTCGGAGTATAACAGAACTGATGTTGCAGGCGAAAGCCTGAGAAAAATCCAATCCGGAAGTGCCCCAGATTTTGAAAGCGCTGCGTTCCAATGAGACCCTATTGAGTTGTGAATGTGCCATCAACGAGCTTACGCTTTCTACGTATTCCCCAAGGTGTCTAGAGCATTGTGACGTAGTTTTACGCAATTATGTTGAAGAATAGCCGTAGGCGGCCACATTGCGTAAGTGGTCACATGGTGGCTCCGAGAGAGATTCTCGCGTAAAATACAGAGGTAGCCATTACTCCAATCGGTCCTACTGAAAAACTAATTGTCCCGACGGATATATTATTGAATAGATATTAGAAAAACACCTTGAGGATTGATTATAAACAACGTTTGCCATGTTTCTGTCGATATTAAGGAGCTAATTTTGAATATTTTTCGCCGTTTTCGTGACTGCAATTTCCGGGCGATTTCTCAGCCAAACGTGAAGAACAAAACGAGCTATTTCGCCTACAAAAATAATCTTTCTGGAAAAAATGAACTTTGGCTATCTACCTGGGAGTCTCGTGAGTGAAAACATCCGAAGTTTATCAAAGGTAAACGATTTAATTTGATTGCTTTTCTGATTTTCATGACAAGGTTGCCTGCTGCTAGCAAGGCATAATGCTATGCTAGGCTATCGATAAACTAGCTTTGGCTGTAAAGCATATTTTGAAAATCTGAGATGACAGGGTGATTAACAAAAGGCTAAGCTGTGTCTCAATATATTTCATTTGTGATTTTCATGAATAGGAATATTTTCTAGGGATATTTATGTCCGTTGCGTTATGCTAATTAGTTTCAGGCGATGATTACGCTCCTGCATGCGGGTTTGGGAGTCACAAGAAGTTTTAAGGGCTTGTAAAGTAAGCATTTCACTGTAAGGTCTATACTGTTTGTATTCGGCACATGTGACAAATAACATTTGACTTGATTTGGAGAGATGCTAAACATTGATCATAAACAACCACATTACATCCAGGCCACTGTCCCCGATTTTACTATGACTTATACTTCTCACACTCTCCCAGTTGAAGCAGGTGGTCAAAACTGTGTGAAATGGTAATAGAAATCGAAACCAGACACATAAAGCTGAATAAAATTGTTGCGCTGACTCACAAGGTTAAAGTTCACTGTCAATGCACCATCTGCATAGAGAAGTGAAAGCCCAAAGCAGTTACGACACAAGTTGCAAGCCACTTCATAGCATTGTTGCATAATCTACCTCTCAGAAAAAGCTCTGACTACTGTATTAAACAAAAACACCAACTGTTCCTTAGCAACCAGTCAACATATAGATTTCTGTTTTAATACCAATAGCCCACATATTCACAAATGAGGCTCTGAATCACAAAAGGTCAGTGGAAGCGTATCACAAGATAAGGCTTTTGAACACAGCCGCTTCGTTAAATTTAATTCCATCAATCAGGAGTACATAGTATTGTGCCACACTGGGAGTGATTTTGGTTGCATCCCAAAGCTTCATATTTTATACCCTCACACCTACTCCACTAGCCTATGAGAGTATACCAATATAATTGGACAAACTAACTTTGTAGCAGGAAGTTGAGTGTATGATTATAAGCTCATGTTTAAGCCCACATACAAAGCAATATTAAGCTTATATCCAGTGCCTTTTAACCTAGTGGCATTAAGTTACCATGAGAACATGATTACTTTTCTTTGCAAATATTTCAATTATCGCTTTATATCCAATCTGATGTAAATTATAAAGGATTTATTCTTCTGAAACAATGTATCTATAAACTCCATTGCACACCAGGAAAAAACCTGGAGCAAGCATGAGTGTTTTACAGTGGCTTGTGAAAGTATTCACCTCCCTTGGCATTTTTCCTATTTTGTTGCCTTTACAACCTGGAATTAAAATTGATTTTTGGGGGGTTTGTATCATTTGATTTACACAACATGCCTGCCACTTTGAAGATGCTAAATATTTTCTTGTGAAACAAATAAACAAATAAGAACTTGAGCGTGCATAACTATTCACCCCCTCAAAGTCAATACTTTGTAGAGCCACCTTTTGCAGAAATTACAGCTGCAACTCTCTTGGTGTATGTTTCTCTAAGCTTGACAAATCTAGCCACTGAGATTTTTGCCCATTCTTCAAAGCAAGACTGCTTCAGCTCCTTCAAGTTGGATGGGTTCCGCTGGTGTACAGCATGCTTTAAGTGAAACAACAAATGCTCAATTGGATTGAGGTCTGGGCTTTGACTAGGCCATTCCAAGACATTTAAATCTTTCCCCTTAAACCACTCAAGTGTTGCTTTAGCATTATGCTTAGGGTCATTGTCCTGCTGGAAGGTGAACCTCCGTTCCAGTCTCAAATCTCTGGAAGACTGAAACAGGTTTCCCCCAAGAACTTCACTGTATTTAGCGCCATCCAACATTCCTTCAATTCTGAACAGTTTCCCAGTCCCTGCCGATGGAAAAACTCCCCCACAGCATGATGCTGCGACCACCATGCTTCACTGTGGGGATGGTGTTCTCGGGGTGATGGAGGTGTTAGGTTTGTGCCAGTCAGCGTTTTACTTGATGGTCCAAAATCAACATTTTAGTCTCATCTAACCAGAGTACCTTCTTCCATATGTTTGGGGAGTCTCCCACATGCTTTTTGGCGAACACCAAACGTGTTTGCTAATTTTTGTTCTTTAAGCAATGTTTTTTTTCTGGGCACTCTTCCGTAAAGCCCAGCTCTGTGGCGCGTACGGCCTAAAGTGGTCCTATGGACAGATACGCCAACCTCCGCTGTGGAGCTTTGCAGCTCCTTCAGGGTTATCTTTGGTCTCTTTGTTGCCTCTGATTAATGCCCTCCTTGCCTGGGCTGTGAGTTTGGGGGGTGGCCCTCTCTTGGCAGGTCTGTTGTTTAATAATGAATTTAATGGTGCTCCGTGGGATGTTCAAAGGTTTTGATATGTTTTATATCCCAAACTGATCTGTACTTCTCCACAACTTTGTCTCTGACCTGTTTGGAGAGCGCCTTGGTCTTCATGGTTCCACTTGCTTAGTGGTGCCCCTTGCTTAGTGTCGTTGCAGACTCTGGGTGTCACGGCCAACGAAAGAAGTGGACCAAAGTGCAGCGTTGTGAGCGTACATTTTCCTTGAATTGTGGAATGATGCCAACAAAAAACAAAATATACAACTGCGAAGCTTACGAGGGCTAAATGCCACTAACACAAGTCAACTGCCCACACTGAAGGAGAGGAAAGGGCTACCTAAGTATGATTCCCAATCAGAGACAACGATAGACAGCTGTAATTGATTGAGAACCATACCCAGCCAAAATATAGAAATAAAGAATGCCCACCCAAATCACACCCTGACCCAACCAAAAGAGACATAAAAAGGCTCTCTCATGTCAGGGTGTGACACTGGGGCCTTTCAGAACAGGTGTATATATACTGAGATCATGTGATACTAAAATTGCACACAGTTGGACTTTTTTTTAACAAATTATGTGACTTCTGAAGGTAATTGGTTGCACCAGATCTTACTTTGGGGATTCATAGCAAAGGGGGTGAATGCATATGCAATGCACCACTTTTCCATTTTTTTATTTTTCTGAAACAAATCATTTTTTTCATTTCACTTCACCAATTTGGATTATTTTGTGTATGTCCCTTACATGAAATCCAAATAAAAATATATTTAAATTTCAGGTTGTAATCCAACAAAATAGGAAAAACTCCAAGCGGGATGAAAACTTTTGCAATGCACTGTAATTCAAATGGAGATTGGACTTCAGACATTTGTTCCCAATTCATTTTAGCCATCAAAGTTAGTCATCTTTGATTTCACTTAATCACATATCTGTGTCAATATCAGTTCCAGCATGTCAGTTAATGTACTGTACCTATAATACACACTTATTCATGTTTGAAATAGGACAAATACAAGCACATATTAAAAAAATAGCGAGAAGCAATTTTTTTCGGAGAAAATTTGTTAGCTTTTTCTTTGACTCATATTTATTTAACTCATTATGTTCTGTGAGAAAGATATTGATTTACCTGTTGAATGGGATCTGTATGCTGACTCTGATAATCAGGGATGCAGTGATAAAATAATATGTATAGTACCTTCAGAAAGTATTAATACCCCTTGACTTAATCCACATTTTATGGTGTTACAGCTTTAATTGAAAATTGATTAAATATATACTTTTTCTCACCCATCTTGACACAATATCCCATAAAAACAACGTGAAAACATGATTTTAGAAATTTTTGCAAATGTATTAAGTTTTATACGTATTCACCTTTGCCGGAGATTACATCTGTGAGTCTTTCTGGTTAAGCTTTCCACACCTGGATTGTGCAATATTTTCCCATCATTCTTTTCGTGGACCGTACTCCACCCTAGGCATAGGTTCTCAATCAGGGACCACGATTGACAGCTGCCTCCGATTGAGAACCATACCAGGCCAAACACAGAAATAGAAAATCAAAGACAAACTAACATAGACAACTCACGCCCTGACTATACTAAAACAAAAGACAAAACAAAGGAACTAAGGTCAGAACGTGACAAGCTGTCCCTGATTGAGAACCATACCCGGCCAAAACATAGAAACAAAGAATATAGAGTTTCCCACCCGAGTCACACCCTGACCAAACAAACATAGAGAATAAAAAGATCTCTACGGTCAGGGCGTGACAGCTCCATTCTGCTTATTTTTATCCTGAAAAACTCCCCAGTCCTTAACAATTACAAGCATACCCATAACATGATGCAGCCACCACTTTGCTTGAAAATCTGGAGATCGGTACTCAGTAATGAGTTGCATGAGATTTGCCCCAAAAAATCAATCTTTTTTTTTGTCACATGCGCCGAATACAACAGGTGTAGTGAAATCTTTACTTACGAGCCCTTAACCAACAACTCAGTTTAAGAAAATATCCCCCCAAAAAGTATGAATAACTAAAGAGCAGCAGTAAATAACAATAGCGGGGCTGTATATAGGGTGTACCGGTACAGTCAACGTGTTGGGGCACTGGTGTCGAGGTAATTGAGGTAATATGGACATGTAGGTAGAGTTATTAAAGTGACTATGCATAGATAATAACAGAGTAGCAGCAGCATAGAAGAGGGTGGTGGGGCAATGGAAATAGTCTGGGTAGCCGTTTGTGACTCACAACCTGGATTCGGTCTTATGTAGCAAAATTTGAAACAGTGTTTTTTACATTAGATAAAAGTAAAGACTCAGAGGTACAAAATGGTATATTCATACACTGCATTTGAGGAACAATTGGGAAAGTAATTGTGCTTTGAAAGTTGATCAACCTGTAAACTCACTTTTGAGAAAATCACCTTTGAATGTTTTGCTATGTAGTGAAAAAAAAAACATAACATAGTTTGTTATATCTGGAGTACTTCTCCTGTCCTATTCGGTGTCCTGTGTGAATTTAAGTGTGCTCTCTCTAATTCTCTCTTTCTCTCTCTCGGAGGACCTGAGCCCTAGGACCATGCCTCAGGACTACCTGACATGATGACTCCTTGCTGTCCCCAGTCTACCTGGCTGTGCTGCTGCTCCAGTTTCAACTGTTCTGCCTTATTATTATTGGACCATGCTGGTCATTTATGAACATTTGAACATCTTGGCCATGTTCTGTTATAATCTCCACCCGGCACAGCCAGAAGAGGACTGGCCACCCCACATAGCCTGGTTCCTCTCTAGGTTTCTTCCTAGGTTTTGGCCTTTCTAGGGAGTTTTTCTTAGCCACCGTGCTTCTACACCTGCATTGCTTGCTGTTTGGGGTTTTAGGCTGGGTTTCTGTACAGCACTTTGAGATATCAGCTGATGTACGAAGGGCCATATAAATACATTTGATTTGATTTGCCTGCAAGGAACTTGAAGCTCTCAACCTACTCCAATACAGTCCCATCGTTGAGAATGGGGTTGTGCTCGGTCCTCCTTTTCCTGTAGTCCATGATCATCTCCTTTGTCGTGATCACGTTGAGGGAGAGGTTATTGTCCTTGCACGACACGGTCGGGTCTCTGGCCCGTCAGGATATCCAGGATCCAGTTGCAGAGGGAGGTGTTTAGTTTCAGGGTCCTTAGGTATGTAATGAGCTTTGAGAGCACTATGGTGTTGAAAGCTGAGCTGTAGTCAATGAATAGCATTCTCATGTAGGTGTTCCTTTTGTCCAGGTGTGAAAGGGCAGTGTGGAGTGCAATAGAGATTGCATCATCTGTGGATCTATTGGTGCGGTTTGAAAATTGGTGTGGGTCTAGGATTTCTGGGATAATGGTGTTGATGTGAGCCATGACCAGCCTTTCAAAGCATGTCATGGGGACAGACGTGAGTGCTACGGGTCAGTAGTCAGGTTACCTTAGTGTTCTTGGGCACAGGGACTATGGTGGTATGCTTGATATATGTTGGTATTACAGACTCAGATAGGTTTAATTTAGCTCGTCTGGTAGGCTTGTGTAACTAGGAAGCTTTTGGCATTGCTTCCCTTTGCAATCTGTAATAGTTTGCAAGCCCTGCCACATCGACGAGCTTCAGAGCCGGTGTGGTACTATTCGATCTTAGTCCTGCTTTGATGCTTTGCCTGTTTGATGGTTCGTTGGAGGGCATAGCGGGATTTCTTTAAGCTTCCTGGTTAGAGTCCCGCTCCTTGAAAGCGGGAGCTCTGTATGTAATGTTGCCTGTACGTACAGTCACTGTGGGGATGATGTCCTCGAAGCACTTATTGATGAAGCCAGTGACTGATGTGGTGTACTCCTCAATGCCATCGGAAGAATCCCGGAGCATGTTCCAGTCTGTGGTAGAAAAACTGTCCTGCAGTTTAGCATCTGCTTTATTTGACCACTTTTATGTAGGCCGAGTCACTGGTGTTTCCTGCTTTAATTTTTGCTTGTAAGTAGGAATCAGGAGGATAGAATTCTGGTTAGATTTAAGAAATGGAGGGCGAGGGAGAGCTTTGTACGCATCTCTGTGTGTGGGTGTAAAGGTGGTCTAGAATTTTTTTCCCTCTGGTTGCACATTTTTACAAGCCGATAGAAATTACGTTAAACTGTTTTCCCTGTATTAATGTCCCCATGCACTAGGAGCACCGCATCTGGATGAGCATTTCCTCATTTGCTTATGGTGGTATACAGCTCATTGAGTGTGGTTTGTGGTGGAGAAATAAAGATAATCTCTCTAGGTAGATAGTGTGTTCTCCACTCGCCTGAGGTAGAGTATCACGAGATACTCTACCTCAGGCGAGCAAAACCTCGAGACAATCTTAGATATCGTGCACAAGCTGTTGTTTACATACAGTATATGCATAGGCCCCCGCCCTGTGTCTTACCAGAGGCTGCTGTTCTATCCTGCCGATGGTGTGTATAACCCGCCAGTTGTATGTTCTTAATATCGTTGTTCAGCCACGACTCTGTGAAACGTAAGATATTACAGTTTTTAATGTCCCGTTGGTAGGACATACGTGCTTTTAGTCTGTCCCATTTATTTTCCAGCGATTGAATGTTAGCTAGCAGGACGGAAGGCAAAGGCAGATTAGCCACTCGTCGCCTGACCCTCACAAGGCACCATGTTCTATTTCTGCGAAATCTCTGTTTCCTTCTCCAGTGAATGACGAGGATCTGTGCTGGTCGGGTGTCTGAAGTATATCTCTCCCGTCCGACTCGTTGAATATTTTTGGGGTCTAATCTGAGGTGAGTAATAGCTGTTCTGGTGTCCAGAAGCTCTTTTTGGTCATAAGAGATGGTAGCAGCAAAATGATGTACAAAACAAGTTATAAACAATGCAAAAAACAAACAAAATAGCATGGTTGGTAAACTTCTTCGATATAGGGGGCGCTCTTTTAATTTTTGGATAAAAAAAAGTTCCCGTTTTAAACAAGATATTTTGTCACAAAAAGATGCTCGACTATGCATATAATTGATAGCTTTGGAAAGAAAACACTCTGACGTTGCAAAGATATTGTCTGTGAGTGCCACAGAACTAATGCTACAGGCGAAACCAAGATGACATTTCATGCAGGAAGTGCCCCAGATTTTGAATGCGCTGTGTTCCAATGTCTCCTTATATGGCTGTGAATGCGCCAGGAATGAGCCTACACTTTCTGTCGTTTCCCCAAGGTGTCTGCAGCATTGTGACGTATTTGTAGGCATATCATTGGAAGATTGACCATAAGAGACTACATTTACCAGGTGCCCGCTTGGTGTCCTCCGTCGAAATTATTATTAATCACCTTGAGGATTGATTCTAAACAACGTTTGCCATGTTTCTGTCGATATTATGGAGTTAATTTGGAAAAAAGTTCAGCGTTGTAATGACTGAATTTTCGTTTTTTTTTTTGGGCCAAACGTGATGAACAAAACGGAGCGATTTCTCCTACACAAATAGTCTTTTTGGAAAAACTGAACATTTGCTATCTAACTGAGAGTCTCCTCATTGAAAACATCCAAAGTTCTTCAAAGGTAAATGCTTTTATTTGAATGCTTTTCTTGTTTTTGTGAAAATGTTGCCTGCTGAATGCTAGGCTTAATGCTGTGCTAGCTATCAATACTCTTACACAAATGCTTGTGTAGCTATGGTTGAAAAGCATATTTTGAAAATCTGAGATGACAGTGTTGTTAACAAAAGGTTAAGCTTTTGAGCCAATATATGTCTTTCATTTCATTTGCGATTTTCATGAATAGTTAACTTTGCGTTATGGTAATGAGCTTGAGGCTATGATTACGCTCGGATACGAGATTGCTCGACGCAAGAAGTTAAGAGCCGATAAGACGGCAGCCATCCCCTCCGGCACCATCATTATAACACTTTGTAATCATGACAAAAAGTGAATTGCTTTGACATAGTTTTTGCAGTATTACTTTAGTGCCTTCATGAAAAACACGTTAAACTCTGTAACCATTTTAAAGTCCCCATTGGCCTCATGATGAAATCCCTGAGTGGTTTCCTTCCTCTCCGGCAACTGAGTTAGGAATGATGCATCTATCATTGTGTTGGCACTATCCAAAATGTAATTAATGACTCCACCATGCTCAAAGGGAACATCAATGTCTGCTTTTCTACCAATTGCCGTCTTTCTTTGGAAAGCATTGGAAAACCTCCCTGGTCTTCGTGGTTGAATCTGTGTTTTATATTCACAGCTCTACTGAGGAATCTGTGTTTAAAATTCACAGCTCTACTGAAGGACCTTACAGAAAATTGTATGTGTGGGGTACAGAGATGAAGTAGTCATGTTAAACACTATTATTGCACACAGAGTGAGTCTATGAAACATATTATGTAACTTGATGAGCAAATGTTTACTCCTGAAGGCTTGCCATAACAAAGGGGTTGAATAGATAATGACTCAAGACATTTAAGCTTTTCATTTGTAATTAATTTCTCAAATTAATAGCATAATTCAACTTTGACATGATGGGTTATTGTGTGTAGGCCAATGACACAAAATCTCAATTTAATCAATTTTAAATTCAGGCTGCAACACAACAAAATGTGGAAAAAGTCAAGGGGTGTGAATACTTTCGGGAATGCACTGTAAGTCATTCAAGTGATGGGTGTCGGCTTGGGTTAGAATCTGACCCACTGTCATTGTGACAAACTCTACATATATTTCCCACTGTCTCACCTATGTCCACTACAACATGCAATAAAGGTAATGCCAAGGTATTGATTGATCATTTTCATTTCCTTTATAAGGCTACACATTGTAAGCTAGCACTACTTTTAACTAATAATTTCATGCAACCCTGTGACTTAATGCCATGTTCCTTGCAAATGTCTTGAATGATCTTTCCATTCTATACATACATCATCAGTTGCACTCTTGATTTTAATCTTCCTCAGTCAAAACAGAATAGGCCTATTATTTTATCAACCAACCTAACATGGGTTACATTTTTTCAGGGGTAGCATTATGCTAAAATGAAATGCATGTTTCTGGAGTCAGTGTAGCCATAAGTCATCAAATCCTTTTTGTTTGTAGCAGCTTTATCCTTCAAATCAATCATCCTGTATTTATTGCTTGCTGTTGTATGCCTTGAAACATTTCATCCCTCTAAATGACTCCAAGTGTATGTATTTCATTGATCATAGAATGGAAAATCATTTTAGATTAGGAATGCTTACCCATCTTTTTTTCTCTCTCACTCCTTTGTTTTGGTTTGCAGTATTTATCTTTGCTTAGCAATGCTGTCATGTTCCCTGCATAGATGGCCAAACCACGCTAGACGATTGAAGGATAAAGAAGTATGCCACTTATCTTGGTTAATCTGTTTTCTTCCAACGCACTCAACCTAAGCACTAAGGATGCCATCAGTTCACAGCCTTGTCAAATCAAATCAAATGTATTTATAAAGCCCTTCTACATCAGCTGATATCTCAAAGGGCTGTACAGAAACCCAGAAAAGCCAGAACTTAGGAAGAAACCTAGGGAGGAATCATGGCCAGTCCTCTTCTGGCTGTGCCGGGTGGAGATTATATCAGAACATGGTCAAGATGTTCAAATGTTCATTGATGACCAGCAGGGTCAAATAATATTAATCACAGTGGTTGTCGAGGGTGCAACAGGTCAGCACCTCAAGAGAAAATGACTCAGAGTACCTCTACCACTCCTGCTGTCTCTAGAGAGTTGAAAACAGCAGGTCTGGGACAGGTAGCACATCTGGTGAACAGGTCAGGGTGCCATAGCCGCAGGCAGAACAATTGAAACTGGAGCAGCAGCACGGCCAGGTGGACTGGGGACAGCAAGGAGTCATCAGGCCAGGTAGTCCTGAGGCATGGTCCAAGTGCTCAGGTCCTCCGAAAGAGAGAAAGAGAGAAAGAAAGAGAGAAAAGGCGAGGGATATCTTCAACCACTAACTTACCATCCTGAGACAAGGCCAAGTATAGCCCACAAAGATCTCCGCCACGGCACAACCCAAGGGGTGGTGTCAACACAGACAGGAAGATCATGTCAGTGACTCAACCCCACTCAAGTGATGCACCCCTCCTAGGGACGGCATGGAAGAGCACCAGTGACTCAGCCCCTGTAATAGGGTTAGAGGCAGAGAATCCCAGTGGAGAGAGGGGAAGCGGCCAGGCAGCAAGGGCGGTCCGTTGCTCCAGTGCCTTTCTGTTCACCTTCACACTCCTGGGCCAGACAACACTAAATCATAGGACCTACTGAAGAAATGAGTTCAATAAAGACTTAAAGGTTGAGACCGAGTCTGCGTCTCTCAAATGGGTAGGTAGACAATTCCATAAAAATCGAGCTACATAGGAAAAAGCCCTGCCTCCAGCTGTTTGCTTAGAAATTCTAGGGACAGTCAGGAGGCCTGCGTCTTGTGACCGTAGCGTACGTGTAGGTATGTACGGCAGGACCAAATCAGAAAGATAGGTAGGTAGAGCAAGTCCATGTAATGCTTTGTAGGTTAGCAGTAAAACCTTGAAATCAGCCCTTGCCTTAACAGGAAGCCAGTGTAGAGAGACTAGCACTGGATTACTATGATCACATATTTTGGTTCTAGTCCAGTTTCTAGCAGCCATGTTAAGCACTGACTGAAGTTTATTTAGTGCTTTATCCGGGTAGCTGGAAAGTGCAGCATTTTGCAGTAGTCTAACCTAGAAGTGACAAAAGTATGGATTAACTTTTCTGCATCATTTTTGGGAAGAAAGTTTCAGATTTTTGCAATGTTATGTAGATTGAAAAATGTTGTCCTTGAAACAGTCTTGATATGTTCATTAAAAGAGAGATCAGGGTCCAGATTAACGCCAAGGTCCTTAACAGTTTTATTTGAGACAGCTGTACAACCATGGACATTAATTGTCATATTCAACAGAAGATCTCTTTGTTTCTTGGGACCTAGAACAAGCATCTCTCTTTTGTCTGAGTTTAAAAGTAAAACATTTGCAGCCATCCACTTCCTTATGTCTGAAACACAGGCTTCCAGCGAGGGCAAATTTGGGGCTTCACCATGTTTCATCGAAATGTACAGCTGTGTGTCATCAGCATAGCAGTGAAAGTTAACATTGATTCCGAATGACATCACCAAGAGGTAAAATATATAGTGAAAACAATAGTGGTCCTAAAACGGAACCTTGAGGAACACCGACATTTTACAGTTGAGAGGACAAACCATCCACAGAGATAAACTGATAGCTTTCCGACACATGAGATCTAAACCAGGCCAGAACTTGTCCGTGTAGACCAATTTGGGTTTCCAATCTCTCCAAAGAATGTGGTGATTGATGGTATCAAAAGCAGCACTAAGGTCTAGGAGCACGAGAACAGATGCAGAGCCTCGGTCTGACGCCATTAACTTCTTTACGCTACCCATCCCTGTCGCGGGATCATTTTCGTCAGCAACCGCTGAATAGCATAGCGTAACAATCAAATAATATTACTAAAAAATATTCATATTCATGAAATCACGAGTGCAATATTGCAAAACACAGTTTACCCTTTGTTAATCACCCTATCGTCTCAGATTTTGAAATAATTCTTTACAGCGAAAGCAATCCAAGCATTTGTGTAAGTTTATCGATAGCCTAGCATAGCATTATGTACACTTAGCATCAGGAAGCTTGGTCACGAAAATCAGAAAAGCAATAAAATTAACCGTTTACCTTTGATGATCTTTGGATGTTTTCACTCACGAGACTCCCAGTTACACAACAAATGTTCCTTTTGTTCCATAAAGATTTATTTTTATACCCAAAAGACCTCATTTTGTTTGTCGCGTTATGTTCAGAAATCCACAGGAAAGAGCGGTCACGACAACGCAGACGGAAATTCCGAATAGTCTTCATAATGTCCACAGAAACATGTCAAACGTTTTTTTAAAACATTCCTCTGGTAGATTTAAAAATATATATTGGATAATAAATATATCAACCGAGTGTGTAGGTTTTTCAATAACAGCGGGAGGAACAATGGCGGCTTTACTCTGTAGCGCAAAAACTCACGCTGAGAGCCCCCACCTATCCACTTACCTAATGTGATCTTTCACGCTCATTTTTCAAAATAAAAGCCTGAAACTATGTCTAAAGACTGTTTACACCTTAGGGATGCCAGATAAAAAGGAATCTGGTTGATATCCCTTTAAATAAGATAGAGGATAGGCATGCAAAGGAACAGAATGGTTTCAAAATAAGAGGCACTTCCTGATTGGATTTTCCTCAGGGTTTCGCCTGCAATATCCGTGCTGTTACACTCACAGACAATATTATGACAGTTTTGGAAACTGTGGAGTGTTTTCTATCCTAATCTGTCAATTATATGCATATTCTAGCATCTGGTCCTGAGAAATAGGATGTTTACTTTGGGAACGTTATTTTTCCAAACATAAAAATAGTTCCCCCTAGCTTCAGGAGGTTAAAAGGTAATTTACCACCTTCACAAGTGCATTCTCAGTGCTATGATGGGTCTATAACCAGACTGAAGCGGTTCGTATTCATTGTTTGTCTTCAGGAGGACAGTGAGTTGTTGCGCAACAGCTTTTTCCAAAAATGTTGAGAGGAATGGTAGATTCGATATTGGCCGATAGTTCCTTATTTTTTCTGGGTCAAGGTTATGCTTTTTCAAGAGAGGCTTCATTACTGCCACTTTTTTGTGAGTTTGGTACACATCCGGTGGATAGAGAGCCGTTTATTATGTTCAAAATAGGAGGGCCAAGCACAGGAAGCAGCTCTTTCAGTAGTTCAGTTGGTAGTGCTCAGCTTGAAGGTTTAGAGGCCATGATTATTTTCATCATTGTGTCAAGAGATATAGTACTAAAACACTTGAGTGTCTCCCTTGATCCTAGGTGCTGGCAGAGTTGTGCAGACTCAGGACAACTGAGCTTTGGAGGAATACGCAGATTTAAAAAGGAGTCCGTAATTTGCTTTCTAATGATCATGATCTTTTCAAAATGGAATTTCATGAATTTATCACTGCTGAAGTGAAAGCCGTCCTCTCTTGGGGAATGCTGCTTTTTAGTTAGCTTTGCGACATTTATCAAAAAACAAATTTTGTTTTCTTCTTATTTTCCTCAATTAAGTTGGAAAAATGGGATGATCGAGCAGCAGTGAGGGCTCTCCGATACTGCACCTTACAGTCTTTCCAAGCTAGTCAGAAGACATCCAGTTTGGTGTGGAGCCATTTCCGTTCCTACTTTCTGGAAGCTTGCTTCAGAGCTCATGTATTTTCTGTATACCAGAGAGCTAGTTTCTTATTACAAATATTTTTGGTTTGTAGGGATGCAATTGCATCTAGGGTATTGCGCAAGGTTAAATTGAGTTCCTTAAATTGAGTTAGGTGGTTAACTGATTTTTGTACTCTGATGTCCTTGGGTAGGCGGAGGGAGTCTGGAACGGCATCTAGGAATTTTTAGGTTGTCTGAGAATTTATAGCACGACTTTTGATGATCCTTGGTTGGGGTCTGAGCAGATTATTTGTTGCGATTGCAAATGTAATAAAATGGTGGTCCGGTATTCCAGGATTATGAGGAAAAACAAGATACACAACATTTATTCCACGGGACAAAACTAGGGCCAGAGTATGACTGTGGCATTGAGTAGGTCCGGAGACATGTTGAACAAAACCCACTGAGTTTGGAGTAGGTCTGTGGACTTTTCCATGTGAATGTTAAAGTCACCAAAAATGTGAATATTTTCTGCCATGACTGCAAGGTCCGGTAAGAATTCAGGGAACTCAGTGAGGCCCAGTTAACCCACTGTTCCTAGGTGGTCATTGAAAATAAGAATTTGTTCTTAACTGACTTGCCTAGTTAAATAAAGGTTAAAAAAAGCCCATGGAACCAGACATTTTAAGCCACATTTCAAACCACCTTTTGGTGGTATAAAAACTGATTTCTGTTGATGTGATTTGTCTGAATGGTCAAATTGATTTTTTTGCCCTCAAGTGGTTTTTGTTTTTTGGTTGCTAATTTATTGACAGTTTGACAACAACATGTGGTAGCTAGCTAACTAGCTTGTTAATTGTTTACAAACACATTTGTGAATGTGCTAGAAAGCTAAACTGCTATGGCCAGCCAAAAATAACATGTTTTGAAGCTTTGAAAGTTTTCTTGCACTATGATTTTGAACATTCAAAGAAACTGGGAAATGTCTATGGCAGGCATTGTTGTCACCTGAGCTTGTTACATAACTTTTGAGTAATAGGATGCATGAGCACCACCACCAATCAACCACTTTGATCAGATTGCCTGACCTAGGTCTCCTGTTTTCCCCTGATCTATCGTTAACGTAAAGACATAGGAAAATATCCCTGTCTTAAATGCCGCCGAAAAACAAAACTGCAACCCTACCACTTGATACCATCCATTTCCCTGTCAACCTGGCCTTTAATACATTACAATATCTGATAACCCCAACTATAACCATTAATTATTTTAGCCTATAACTGGTAACAGATATGTACTTTTACGAGTATGAGACAGAGGTTAGGGGAGGTCGTTGCACTCAAAGCATATGTTCGGCAGGAGATCCTTCTCCCAACACACCATGTGTCCTGACAGGTACATCCAAATTTGAAGCAATTTTGGCAGGGCCAAGCCCTTTCCTATTACCGGCTAAGGCTGTGCATTCCAACACGAAAACAGTGCGCCAAGACCAGATGTTGACCTTTGAAAAGAAGAGCTTAAGGCCCATGCAGACAGGACTATGACAGGAATGCAAATTAAGACATTTTGTCAGTACTTTGTTTGACATTTAATCCCCTCTGGGAGGGATCATGAAGGACGTGGCTGGAGAATCAAAAACCACAGGGATTTCCAAACAGCAACCACTGGAAAGTAGACAATTTTATATTGCGCAATGAGGGTTGCCAGGTATGCGTAATTAAGGGTTGCCAGGACTAGTGGTTAGTAGACTGGCCACATCGAGCGCCGGAAAGGGGGAGCAGGAGTAGAGGTGACAGTTATGAAGATTAAGCTCTACCAAACAATTGCACATCTTGCATATTAATGACAGATTTTTTTTATTTTACCTTTATTTTACTAGGCAAGTCAGTTAAGAACAAATTTTTAAATTCTAAATTCTTATTTTCAATGACAGCCTAGGAACAGTGGGTTAACTGCCTGTTCAGGGGCAGAACGACAGATTGTGTACCTTGTCAGCTCGGGGATTTGAACTTACAACCTTACAACCTTTCGGTCACTAGTCCAATGCTCTAACCACTAGGCTACCCTGCCGCCTGTAGGCCATGAAGTGACAAAATTAATCATGGTAGATTTTGAATGCTCTTTTGTAGAGGAACCTGTTGCAAAAGTATGTCATTAGTAGTTATACCGATTCAAGTTGTGCATGTCTTTTTTTCGGCATATTACTATTTTATGTGCCTTTTGATATACACCACTAATTCGGCAGGGCATGCAAGGTGGATGTTCGCCATTTCTGCTTCAGAGTTTTAGATGTGAGATTGTTGAGTATAACAATGCAATCCTGAAATATCATAGAAATCACATTGGCTACACATGGCCTGTCTGCAATGAACTTGAAACATTGTATGAACTACTTACTTGGGTCCTGCCAAGAAGCTTGCACTAGCGAACTTGCAACATTGTATAAAATATTCTGGGCCCTCAGAGTTTCCAGTGCCAGTGAGCCGGGACAGACACAGCTGTAGGGTATTTCCTCAAGGTATAAGAAGCAGTACTTGACTTGGGCAGGAGCTCACTGGAGCTGAGCACCGGCACCTCAAATGTTCTACTGCTTGAGCTCCTGTTCCTCTTATAGAATATCAGCTCAAAAGTATTGAGGAGCTCCTGCACCTAAATATTAACAGTACCAGCACCCAAAATGAGTACCAGAACCAATTTCAAAGTCAAGCACTGAAAATTAGTAATCAGGTAGGCCTCTTTTATGATGTTTCCACTGGATCAGAGCATGACATTTATCCCTTTTACACTGAATGGTTTTCGGAAGGGAGAGAGAGCTGGAAAGATTTTTCAAATATATTGAGGTACTATTGAAATGCTCAAAAACAGACTTTGTTAGCTTGCTTTGCTTTTAAGGAAGGGAGTTTGTGCTTTCTACAGGATATACCACCCCCATGTACCCTCCACATCTTTCCAGCTCTCTCTCCCTAAATTTTATCAGCATATCGATTGCGCAACCAGGGGTGGAAAGACCCTGGATCATTGTTACTCTAACTTCCGCGACGCATATAAGGCCCTGCCCCGCCCCCCTTTCGGAAAAGCTGACCACGACTCCATTTTGTTGATCCCTGCCTACAGACAGAAACTAAAACAAGAAGCTCCCACGCTGAGGTCTGTCCAACGCTGGTCCGACCAAGTTGACTCCACACTCCAAGACTGCTTCCATCACGTGGACTGGGAGATGTTTCGTATTGCGTCAGACAACAACATTGACGAATATGCTGATTCGGTGTGCGAGTTCATTAGAACGTGCGTTGAAGATGTCGTTCCCATAGCAACGATTAAAACATTCCCTAACCAGAAACCGTGGATTGATGGCAGCATTCGTGTGGAACTGAAGGCGCGAACCACTGCTTTTAATCAGGGCAAGGTGTCTGGTAACATGACTGAATACAAACAGTGCAGCTATTCCCTCCGCAAGGCTATCAAACAAGCTAAGCGCCAGTACAGAGACAAAGTAGAATCTCAATTCAACGGCTCAGACACAAGAGGCATGTGGCAGGGTCTACAGTCAATCACGGACTACAGGAAGAAACCCAGCCCAGTCACGGACCAGGATGTCTTGCTCCCAGGCAGACTAAATAACTTTTTGCCCGCTTTGAGGACAATACAGTGCCACTGACACGGCCTGCAACGAAAACATGCGGTCTCTCCTTCACTGCAGCCGAAGTGAGTAAGACATTTAAACGTGTTAACCCTCGCAAGGCTGCAGGCCCAGACGGCATCCCCAGCCGCGCCCTCAGAGCATGCGCAGACCAGCTGGCCGGTGTGTTTAAGGACATATTCAACCAATCCCTATACCAGTCTGCTGTTCCCACATGCTTCAAGAGGGCCACCATTGTTCCTGTTCCCAAGAAAGCTAAGGTAACTGAGCTAAACGACTACCGCCCCGTAGCACTCACATCCGTCATCATGAAGTGCTTTGAGAGACTAACTAGTCAAGGACCATATCACCTCCACCCTAACTGACACCCTTGACCCACTCCAATTTGCTTACCGCCCAAATAGGTCCACAGACGATGCAATCTCAACCACACTGCACACTGCCCTAACCCATCTGGACAAGAGGAATACCTATGTGAGAATGCTGTTCATCGACTACAGCTCGGCATTCAACACCATAGTACCCTCCAAGCTCGTCATCAAGCTCGAGACCCTGGGTCTCGACCCCGCCCTGTGCAACTGGGTACTGGACTTCCTGACGGGCCGCCCCCAGGTGGTGAGGGTAGGCAACAACATCTCCTCCCCGCTGATCCTCAACACTGGGGCCCCACAAGGGTGCGTTCTGAGCCCTCTCCTGTACTCCCTGTTCACCCACGACTGCGTGGCCACGCACGCCTCCAACTCAATCATCAAGTTTGCGGACGACACAACAGTGGTAGGCTTGATTACCAACAACGACGAGACGGCCTACAGGGAGGAGGTGAGGGCCCTCGGAGTGTGGTGTCAGGAAAATAACCTCACACTCAACGTCAACAAAACTAAGGAGATGATTGTGGACTTCAGGAAACAGCAGAGGGAACACCCCCATCCACATCGATGGAACAGTAGTGGAGAGGGTAGCAAGTTTTAAGTTCCTCGGCATACACATCACAGACAAACTGAATTGGTCCACTCACACAGACAGCATCGTGAGGAAGGCGCAGCAGCGCCTCTTCAACCTCAGGAGGCTGAAGAAATTCGGCTTGTCACCAAAAGCACTCACAAACTTCTACAGATGCACAATCGAGAGCATCCTGGCGGGCTGTATCACCGCCTGGTATGGCAACTGCACCGCCCTCAACCGTAAGGCTCTCCAGAGGGTAGTGAGGTCTGCACAACGCATCACCGGGGCAAACTACCTGCCCTCCAGGACACCTACACCACCCGATGCTACAGGAAGGCCATAAAGATCATCAAGGACATCAACCACCCGAGCCACTGCCTGTTCACCCCGCTGTCATCCAGAAGGCGAGGTCAGTACAGGTGCATCAAAGCTGGGACCGAGAGACTGAAAAACAGCTTCTATCTCAAGGCCATCAGACTGTTAAACAGCCACCACTAACATTGAGTGGCTACTGCCAACACACTGTCAATGACACTGACTCTACTCCAGCCACTTTAATCATGGGAATTGATGGGAAATGATGTAAATATATCACTAGCCACTTTAAACAATGCTACCTTATATAATGTTACTTACCCTACATTATTCATCTCATATGCATACGTAGATACTGTACTCTATATCATCGACTGCATCCTTATGTAATACATGTATCACTAGCCACTTTAACTATGCCACTTTGTTTACATACTCATCTCATATGTATATACTGTACTCGATATCATCTACTGTATCTTGCCTATGCTGCTCTGTACCATCACTCATTCATATATCCTTATGTACATATTCTTTATCCCCTTACACTGTGTATAAGACAGTAGTTTTTTTTTGAATTTTTAGTTAGATTACTTGTTCGTTATTACTGCATTGTCGGAACTAGAAGCACAAGCATTTCGCTACACTCGCATTAACATCTGCTAACCATGTGTATGTGACAAATAAAATTTGATTTGATTTGATTTGGCATTGTTACAAATTGGAGATGCAGTAGGGAGATTGATTTGGCCTTTATATGCCTCTGGAGGCTAAGAAACTACATTACACCCTCCATATGGAGCCTCCAACCATAAATGTACTTTTAGTCTAGGCCTCCACTACAGATTAGTTCAATAAAATAGTAACAAATATACATAACAGTGCCTTGCAAAACTATTCACCTCCCTTGGCCTTTTTCCTGTATTGTTTCATTACAACCTGTAATTTAAATTGATTTTTATTTGGATTTCATGTCATGGACACACAAAATAGTCTAAATTGGTGAAGTGAAATGAAAAAAATTACTTGTTTAAAAACATGATTTACAAAAAAAAATTGAAAAGTGGTGTGTGCATATATATTCACCCCCTTTGCTATGAAGCCCCTACATAAGATCTGGTGCAACCAATTACCTTCAGAAATCACATAATTAGTTAGATTGCACACAGGTGGACTTTATTTAAGTGTCACATGATCTGTCACATGATCTCAGTATATATACACCTGTTCTGAAAAGCCCCAGAGTCTGCCCCAGAGTCTGCAACACCACTAACCAAGGGGCACCACTAATCAAGCAGCACTATGAAGACCAAGGAGCTCTCCAAACAGGTCAGGGATAAAGTTGTGGAGAAGTACAGATCAGTGTTGGTTTATAAAAAAAATATCAGAAACTTTGAACATCTCATGGAGCACCATTAAATTCATTATTAAAAAATGGAAAGAATATGGCACCACAACAAACCTGCCAAGAGAGGGCCGCCCACCAAAACTTACGGACCAGGCAAGGAGGGAATTAACCAGAGGCAACAAAGAGACCAAAGATAACCCTGAAGGAGCTGCAAAGCTCCACAGCGGAGATTGGAGTATCTATCCATAGGACCACTTTAAGCCGTACACTCCACAGAGCTGGGCTTTACGGAAGAGTGGCCAGAAAAAAAGACATTGCTTAAAAACTTCTTAGGGCTGCAATCCCGTTAACGGGATGATATGACAACAGCCAGTGAAAGTGCAGGGTGCCAAATTCAAAACAGAAATCTCATAATTAAAATTCCTCAAACATACATGTATTTTATACAGTTTTTAAGGTAATCTTGTTGTTAATCCCACCACAGTTTCCGATTTCAAATAGGCTTTACAGCAAAAGCACCACAGACGACTGTTAGGTCACCACCAAGCCAAAGAAAAACTTGTGAGAGGAGTCGCAAAAAGCACAAATGGAGATAAAATTAATCACTAACCTTTGATGGTCTTCATCAGATGACACTCATAGGACTTCATGTTACACAATACATGTATGTTTTGTTTGATAAAGTTGATATTTATATAAAGGAATCTGAGTTTACATTGGCGCGTTACATTCACTAGTTCCAAAAACATCCAGTGATTTTGCATAGCCACATCGATTCAACAGAAATACTCATCATAAATGTAGATGATAATACAAGTTATACACGTGGAATTATAGATATACCTCTCCTTAATGCGACCGCTGTGTCAGATTTCATTTTTTTTTACAGAAAAAGCAAACCATGCAATAATCTGAGACGGCGATCAGAAAAATAATCAAATTAGCCACCATGTTGGAGTCAACAGAAACCAGAAATCATATTATAAATATTCCCTTACCTTTTGATGATCTTCATCGGAATGCACTCCGAGGAATCGCAGTTCCACAATAAATGCTTGATTTGTTCGATAATGTCCGTTATTTATGTCCAAGTAGCTACTTTTGTTAGCGTTAGTTGCACATATCCAAACGCTCGTGCATTACTTTGGACAAAAACTTCAAAACGTTATATTACAGGTCGAAAAGACATTTCAAACTAAGTATAGAATCCATCATTAGAATGTTTTTATCATAAATCTTCAATAAAGTTCCAACCGGAGAATTCCTTTGTGTCTAGAGGAGCAACGGAACACAAGTCGATATCATGTGGAATGCGTATGACCAGGAAATGGCTCTCTGCCAATAACCTGAATCATTCAGCTCTTATTCAGTCCCACAACACAGTAGAAGCCTCATTCAAGTTTCTAAAGACATCTAGTGGAAGCCCTAGGAAGTTCAACTACATTCCTATCCCACTGTGAATTCAATAGGGCCTGGGTTGAAAATTGTCCAACCTCAGATTTCTCACTTCCTGTTTGGATATCTTCTCATGTTTTTGCCTGCCATGTGAGTTATGTTATACTCACAGACATCATTCAAACAGTTTTAGAAACTTCATAGTGTTTTCTATCCAATACTATTCACAATATGCATATATTAGCAACTGAGACTGAGGAGCAGGCCGCTTACTCTGGGCACCTTTCATCCGAGCTACTCAATACTGCCCCTGCAGCCATAGGAAGTTAAAGAAAAAAATAAGCAAACACGTTTCGTGTTCACAAAAAGGCATGTGGGAGACTCCCCAGACATATGGATGAAGGTACTCTGGTTAGATGAGACTAAAATTGAGCATTTTGGCCATCAAGGAAAGGTCTGGCACAAACCCAACACCTCCCATTACCCCAAGAAAACCATGGTGAAGACCATGGTGAAAGCATGGTGGTGGCAGCATCATGCTGTGGGGATGTTTTTCCATCAACAGGGACTGGGAAACTGGTGAGAATTGAAGGAATGATGGATGGCGCTAAATACAGGGAAATTCTTGAGGGAAACCTGTTTCAGTCAACCCAGAGATTTGAGACTGTGACGAGGTTCACCATCCAGCAGGACAATGACCCTAAGTACACTGCTAGAGTGTGCTTAAACCACTAGAGTGGTTTAAGGGGAAACATTTAAATGTCTTGGAATGGCCTAGTCAAAGCCCAGACCTCAATCTAATCTGTGGTTAGAGAATCTGTGGTATGACTTAAAGATTGCTGTACACCAGCGGAACCCATCCGACTTGAAGGAGCTGGAGCAGTTTTTTCTTGGAGAATTGGCAAAAATCCCAGGGCTAGATGTGCCAAGCCTATAAAGAACTACCCCAAGATACTTGCAGCTGTAATTCCTGCAAAAGATGGCTCTACAAAGTATTGACGTTTGGGGGGTGAAAAGTTATGCAAGCTCAATTTTTTTTTTGTCCTTTGTTTGTTTCAAAATAAAAAATATGCTGAAAGTGGTAGTCAGGTTGTGTACATCAAATGATACACAAACCCCACAGAAAAAAATCTATTTTAATTCCAGGTTGTAGGGCAACAAAATCGGAAAAATGCCAAGGGGTTGAAATCTTTCGGAAGCCGCTGTATATTTGTTACCGCTAGACTAAACCAATCTGTTGGCCAACATTCTAACGAGCAAACAATGGACCAGTCGACTAATTGTGTTCAGCCCTAGACCAGTCATATGTATTCATTATGCTGTTTATTTATTGAATTTTATTAATCAGTTACCCAATCAAGACAGGGCCCCCCAGTTTTTGTCTCACTCTTCTATGCAGAAGTGCTGTAACTCAGCGACATTTGTGGGTTTTCAAGCATGAACTACTTGTTTCAAGTCCTGCCACAACCTCTCAATTGGGATTAGGTCTGGACTTCCAAATCTTCAAATATGATGCTGTTTAGCCATTTTCATGTAGAATTGATTTTGTGTTTTGGATCATTGTCTTCCTGCATGACCCAGCTGTGCTTCAGCGCACAGATGGATGGCCTGACGTTCTCCTGTATAATTTTCTGATACAGAGCATCATTCATGGTTCCTTCTATTAAGGCAAGCTGTCCAGGTCCTGAGGCAGCAAAGCATCCCCAAACTATTACACAACCACCACCATGATTGACCATTATGAGGTTCTTACTGTGGAATGCAGTGCTATACTTTTTTTATCAAAAAGTTATACTTTTGAATCATCTGTCCATAGAATATCATTTCAAGAGTCTTGATGCCCCTGCAATAATCTGGCCCTGAGTGCGTGCACTGTTTTAAGTCAATTACTGCAATTTGGTCAACAAATGACTTTGATAAGTAGAGCTTGTCTCTTCATTACAAACTCAATTTCCTGTCATAATTTCGGTGTGCACACCAATTATAGGTCCCCAAGTTATGACAAATGGCATTGGTAATGTGTTTGGACAAGTTACCTTTTCTCTTCCAACTCTTAATCATACAAAAGGATGACCACTCCTCAGTTGTCTGTGAGATATTCTCAGATTGTTTTTGTCTTCTATTCCTACGAGAGGTGCATATCATCCAACATAGATGTGGACAAAATTCAGTGGATTCAGCAATTTCAACCACACCCGTTGCTGACATGTGTATAAAATCAAGCACACAGCCATGCAATGTCTGCATACCACTGCTGGCTTGCTTCTGAAGCTAAGCAGGGTTGGTCCTGGTCAGTTCCTGGATGGGAGACCAGATGCTGCTGGAAGTGGTGTTGGAGGGCCAGTAGGAGGCACTCTTTCCTCTGGTCTAAAAAATATCCCAATGCCCCAGGGCAGTGATTGGGGACACTGCCCTGTGTAGGGTGCTGTCTTTCAGATGGGATGTTAAACGGGTGTCCTGACTCTCTGAGGTCATTAAAGATCCCATGGCACTTATTGTAAGAGTAGGGGTGTTAACCCCGGTGTCCTGGCTAAATTCCCAATTTGGCCCTCAAACCATCATGGTCACCTAATAATCCCCAGTTTGGCTCATTAATTCCCCTCCTCTCCCCTGTAACTATTCCCCAGGTTGTTGCTGCAAATGAGAACATGTTCTCAGTCAACTAACCTGGTAAAATAACTGCTAAATAAAAAAAATATAAAAATGTCCATGGACAAATGAATGGCCAGTACTGAAGAGCTCAGTAACTTTCAACGTGGCACTGTCATAGGATGCCACCTTTCCAACAAGTCAGTACAATTTTCTGAAATACTACAGCTTCCCGGTCAACTCTAAGTGCTGTTATGAAGTGGAAACTTCTAGGAGCTACAAGGACTCAGCCTTGAATTGGTAGGCTACACAAGGTCACAGAATGGGACCGCTGAAGTGCATAGCACGTAAAAATCATCTCTCCTAGGTTGCAACACTCACTACCGAGTTCCAAACTGCATCTGTAAGCAATGTCAGCACAATAACTGTTATTTTGGAGCTTCATGAAATGAGTTTCCATGGCCGAGCAGCCGCACACAAGCCTAAGATTACCATGCGCAATGCCAAGCGTCGGCTGGAGTGGTGTAAAGCTCATTGCTATTGGACTTTGGAGCAGTGGAATTACAGGTTGCATTGAAACACTTGTCGTTGGAAGGAGTAGACCAAGGTGCAGTGTGTTAGGCGTATATCTTACTTTTATTGATGACACCGAAAAAACAACAAATACGAAACGCACAGTTCTGTAGGGCTGGAAAGCAACAGTACCAAAACAAGATCCCACAAACTAAGGTTGAAAAAAGGCTGCTTAATGTATGATCCCCAATCAGACAACGATAGACAGCTGCCTCTGATTTGGAACCAAACCCGGCCAACAAAGAAATAGACAACAGATTTCCCACCCTAGTCACACCCTGACCTAACCAAATATAGAATTAAAAGATCTCTAAGGTCAGGGCGTGACAGTACCCCCCTTCAAAGGTGCGGACTCTGGCCGCGATCCTGAACCTATAGGAGAGGGTCCGGGTGGGCATCTACTCTCGGTGGCGGCTTCGGTGCGGGATGCAGACACCGCTCCGCTTGTGGCTCCGCCAACTTCGGTGGCGCCTCTGGTGTGGGGATTGTCGCCGGGGGCTCTGGACCGCCGACCGTTGCCGGGGGCTCCGGGCCGAGAACTGTCGCCGGAGGCTCTAGGCCATGGATCAACACTGGAGGTCTGGAGCGTAGAGCTGACACAACGCGTCCTGGACAAAGGACCACCTTCGCACGGCAAGTGCGCAGAGCTGGCACAGGACGCACAGGGCTGTGAAGGCGCACCGGAGATACAGCGCGTAGAGCCGGCACAGGATATCCTGGACTGAGGAGGCGCACTGGATGCTGAGCCGGCACCAACCGTCCTGGACAGATGCCCACTTTTGCACGGCAAGTGCGGGGAGCTGGCACAGCACGCACCGGGCTATGGATACGTACTGGAGACACAGTGGGTATCACCGCAAAACATGGTGCCTGCCCGGTCACACTCTCCCCGCGGTGGGCACGGGGAGTTGACTCTGGTTCAACCCCTGGCTCTGCCAACCATCCCGTGTCCCTCCCCCAAAAAGCACTTGAATAGCGAGTGGAGGCCACTTTCGCCGGTTCGTTTTTTTCACTCATGCCAGGTAGGCTACTCTGGATATTTCACTCCACACATCAACCACTGTTTGAGGAGCATGCAGCCTCTCCCTGCATGACAAGTGATAGTGTTCCCAAACTCTGTATGTCATGGGCTCTCCAGCTCTGTTCCTGCAACTACCCAATGCTTTATTAGGGAAATCAAGTGAAATCTGATTTGGAATATTGATAGTAACATGTTTTCACAACTAAACATATTTCAATAAACTGTTAACTGGAGAGCGGGAGAGGAGATGGAAAAGCATGGGGGGATATTATGCGGCTAAAGGTAATGTGTCAGTCTATTAATTATGAAAATATATTTTTAATTACAAATCATTTCAAATTCAATCAATGAACCAACAGCATCGCCAAGGCCTATACATTCTCTCCCAGACTCAAACAGAACATTTGAAGTGTAGCGTAAGGTACCAGTCCATCCAGTATGCATAATAATACAGTCCACACTTAAAGGCGATAGAATTTGTTTAATTTTGGAGTTTAGGCTAGACCAATTATTTACCAAAGACATCTTAAATTAACAAGCTCTTCATTAGAAACATATACATTCAACATGCCAATAAATCTAGCTACTGTGCCATGAGAGATATACAATATATATAACTGGAGACAAATCATAGGATCCCTCATAGGCAAAATGTTTTCACAACCTTGAGTAATGCTTTTCTGGACAAATATGCTGTGGCCAATGGGGAGGTTTGAGCGCAATAAAGTAAATCAACTCCCTGTATGGCCATGAGCTGGAAAAGTGATGATATGCCTTTTTCACACATCACAATGCGGTCAGTATGTTCCATGTGAGCGATCATGCTCTCCCTTGTTACATTGTGTGTAACATCACTGTTTGATTTTACCCCTGGTTTCACAGAGTGCCTTTTTATCAGAGTCCTAAATGGAAGTTTAATTTACCTGTTTAACTGACCTCACGCATGTAGCTGGTGTTTATATGTTCATTCAAGGGAACCGTGAGAGTTTAAAGGTGGGTGAATCATTACTAAGATGTGCTACTGAAGTGTGTCTGCTTAAAAAAATACAGTGCTCTCAGTGCAGCACGTGTTCATGTGTTATACCACATAAAGTCCTCTCTCACCCACTTCTTTTGAATGATATACTTACAGACAGAGTGGGATAGTGGCAAAGCCAGAGTGAAAATCTCATACTGTAGGTTTGTAAAGAAATGCCTTTAGTGAACTGGTTCAGTTTAGGGTGCTTATTAAATTAGGCACGTGAGCCTAAAATACAACATTTTCCAAAACCGTTTACGTAAAAAACGAGCAGGGCTACGAGAGGCTAACCACCAAGTATGTGCTCGGTCAAGAAATAAGAAAAGGAGCATATCAGAGGTTTCAGAATGGACTAATGACGAAAGGACTAAAGACGAGTCATCTAGACAGGCAGTGTCGGGGACTCCAATTAGGGAAAGGCCCCAGCGGTTAATGAGGTGGAATCAACCGGTAGCCGGAAAGATCTGCCTTAGTTGTCCATCCGTCTGCCTGCCCACACTAGCACATTCAGAAAAAGCGAGGTGGAGGAAGCTTGACAGCAGAGGCGTCTGTGTTTTTAATGGCCATCACCTGCCAGACAGGCTACACCACACTCCTATCCGCCCCTGCAGGTCTTTTACCCCTGGCGAAAACATTGTGGGCACGCTCGTTCCTCCCTGACCAGAAACTCTCCTCCCCCTACCCCTCTCCATCCACCTCCACTTCTTTTGTTAGCGCATGGCTTGGGGCTTTTCAACTCTCTGGCTCAGTCTACGGTGTCATTGGATTACCAGAATGGATTGTTGCCCTTTAGTCTAAAGTTTTTCTGGTGTCTTTAACAATCTATCACCTGTGGTCTCGTTCCCCAGAATCTTCATATTGTGAAGTTTGCTGCATTACTTGTATCTGAGCTGTTTCCCAACAGTCATTGTTGTCCTGTAGTGCTTGATGTGTCTTTTTTTTATTGTTTAACTTCAAATAATTATCTTAAAATGAAACCCACTTTATATAATATTGTGATCCATTTCAAGAAGCTAGGTGTATGTTGCACGTCACTACTTCACAGGAGAGGCAGTTGGACGTTTTATAATTTTTTATTATCAAAATTCATTTTTGGGGCAGAAATGTCTTCTGGAACATGTGAATTTTCATGTGCCTTAATAACAAACGTGTATGCCATCTGTAAATACGAATACATTTGTTTACTTAGGAGCCTAGTCGATTTAGCCCCACTAGCCGTGATTGGCTGAGATAATGCATGGGCTGGACATGCCGAGAGATGAGTTCAGATTGGTCTGCCATGTAGCGCGCTTCTGTCTATAACATGAGCTGCTCAGTATGTGTAGATATTCCTTGCTACCACAGCTTTTTTTGACTGATACAACATTAGCCATAGAGATCTGCAGAAGTGTTGCTACTGCTCTCGACAACAGTGCTGCCCAGAATTTAGCAGGCACAATTGACAAAGATCAGTGTGAAAAAGTTGTAATGGACTACATTTCTGCACAAGGTCAGTGTGACTCGGAGTGACTTGACACAACAGCAGGGCAAATAAGCTGTAGCTAGCTACAAACCAAACGGAAAAGACACGCTACATTCAACAATGGGTCAGAGTCTAGCCTCTTGATCCTCAACAATCCCAACTAGAGCTCTGGAAATGCAAATGCGCTACGCTAAACGCTAATAGTATTAGTTAAAACGCAAACGTTCATTAAAATACATGCTTGGTATTGAAATAAAGCTACACTCGTTGTGAATCCAGGCACCGAGTCAGATTTTTAAAATGCTTTTCGGCGAAAGCATGAGAACCTATTATCTGATAGCATGTAACACCCCAAAAGACCCGTAGGGGATGTAAACAAAAGAATTAGCATAGTTAAAATATAAAACATTCATTACCTTTGACCATCTTCTTTCTTGGCACTCCTTGATGTCCCATAATCAATACTGGGTCTTTTTTTCGATTAAATCGGTCCATATATAGCCTAGATATCGATCTATGAAGACTGTGTGATAAACGGAAAAAAATAGCGTTTCATAACGTAACGTCATTTTTTAAAAGTTAAAAAGTCGACGATAAACTTTCACAAAACACTTCGAAATACCTTTCTAATGCAACTTTAGGTATTACTACACGTTAATAAGCTGTAAAAATCATCAGGAGGCGATGTAAATTCGATAGCTGGTCGTGTGGAAAAAATGTCCGGAAAAACACCGAGCCGATGCATCAAGTTGGTGGTCGGAGGGAATCGGTTCCCTTTGGTCGGATCTACCAAGAATCAAATCAGAATCAAATGAGAAGACTCTATACATCCTGTGGAAGCTGTAGGTACTGCAACCTCGGCCTCATTTAATACGGTTCACCTTTAACAATGGGTTGAAGTGGCGCATGGATATTTTTTTCCATCTCCATTGATCAGATGTGCTTTTCGATGAAACAGACGTTCTGTTATAGTCACAGCCGTGATTTAACCAGTTTTAGAAACGTCTGAGTGTTTTCTATCCACACATACTAATCATTGCATATACTATATTCAATGAGTAGCAGGACGCAAAATGTTGCGCGATTTTTAACAGAATGTTCGAAAAAGTAGGGGGTAGGCTTAAGAGGCTAGCTACATTTTCAGATATTATACATTTATATTTTTTTCATTGCAAGTTAAAGCGTTCTGTTAGCTAGCTAGCTAATATTACGTGTATGATCTGTGTAGTAATATTATTTGTATCTCAGAAAGCCATTTGCATTGCTAGTTATAGCCTAATGTTAGCTAGCTAGCTAACATTGAACCTAGTTGGTTAGCTTTAGCTACCTGCAGATTCATACTACAGCATTTCATGAATTGCAGCTAGCTATGACAATCTGTTTGTACTGTAGCTATGGGTTGGGTTTATGGTTTAGGTAGCTAGCTACATGTCTAAACAAAAGACTCCACTTCGCAAGTGAATGATTACATGACCTATCAAGTTAGCCAGGTCTGTCTGGGGATAATTAAGGACATATATTGAACTTCAGGAACATGTGTACATGTCTAGACAATATTGACCCATCCACTTAGCTAGATGTGACTTGTGGGTGGTTAGAGCATTTCTTTCACATGACCCATTAATTTAGACAAGTGTCTGGGTAAGCATCATCTAATAATTATAAAATATTTATACAAAATGTTTATCTGAATACTTTCAAAGTCAAATTAGGATGCAGGCCTAGGACTAGATAAAGTGTAGTTTTACCTAGAGTTTGTCCTTATTGTAGGCTTGTTTACTACACGGCCTCACATGTGAATCCTTAAAGAGATGAGCGACAAGAGGAAGCGCTGCGATGTGAGTTGGCCTAAGAAGGACAGGAAGAAACAGTATACATTCATCAAGTACAAGAAATACATTTGCAACACACACACAGCAAAACTCTGTCCCTCATGTGTTGTGCAGACCGGCCTTAATTTGTGTTCAATGGGGCTAATTTATCATTTCCATAAAGTACTTTTTGTAAAAATGTGTCCTTCCAATTTGTTCAGTTCAAAGCAATAAACATCAATAGTAATGAAAACATTGTTTTCATTTATATTTGTTCAAGAAAACATGATTTATTACACTCATGTCTTGATTATAAACAAACAGCGTTTTTATTGATAAATGTGATCTATCAGAGGTAAACGACCAATATTAACCATGCATTGTCACGTCCTGACCTTAGTTCCTTTTTTGTGTCTCTATTTTAGTTTGGTCAGGGCGTGAGTTGTGGTGGGTATTCTATGTGTTGTTCTATGTTTTGTATTTCTGTGTTCGGCCTGGTATGGTTCCCAATCAGAGGCAGCTGTTTATCATTGTCTATGATTGAGAACCATACTTAGGCAGCCTGTTTTCCCACTATGATTTGTGGGTAATTGTTTTCTATTTTGTGTTTCTGCACTTGACAGGACTGTTTCATTTTCGTTCATTCGCTGTTATTTTGTTTTGTGTTCAGTTTAAATAAAAATAACATGAACACTTACCATGCTTTGGTCCGATCCTTCATACTCCTCGTCAGAAGAGGAGGAAAACCGTAACGTGTATACTGTATGTTGTTTGTATTTATATAAGTCAACATCTAAGTATTACATTTTTTTACGTAAGTTGTTATGGATGTATTGTTTTAAAAACCCAATAATGTCGTGCGTCCGAACATTGGGTGAATAACAAAAACATGAACACCACACAATGGTTAAAAAACACTATTCACATGTATGACGGATGCATATTTTGAAAACAGATTACACTTAAAATCAAAATGACACAGGATATTTTTAAAAAGCCTCTGTATAGGTCTGACTATAAGACCTATGAACCTGTGTGTGGAATAATGTGAATGTGCATCCTTTGAAGACTGAGAAATGAATTGGCGCACGGGAAACATGTCATTTTGAGAAATGGCCGAAAAAGATAGACTAATGCAATTAAAATGTACTTTCCATAAATATGAGCATTTGTCACATTAATTAATATCTGATTCATATATCACTTCTAAACTGACAAATAAACATCAAATATATATTTTATAAATACATTATCACATTTAATGCTTTTTTCAAGCAATAGAGTATATGCTTGCTTTGAATACTGGTCTGTTGGGCAAATCTGCAGTTTTGGGCAAATTCTCATATCACTTTTCTCAAATTGTGACATACAAGGCTTTTGTATGACTGGTGAAATGTGCAGTACATTAATCAGCTATGCCTGCCCCATATGTAAGGCCCTCTTTGAGTTGTTGCTGGTGCCGGTTTACTTTCTTGGTCATGGGACCTGTGCCTACGCTTGGTACACTCCATTGAAGCAGCATCAGCTCTCACAACACACCTTGCATCCTCCTCTCTGATTGCTTATAGTGTCACCAAAATGCTGTCAAGCCAAAATTTGATATAGCATCGGCTCCCTCATTGAACGTGGCTACTACTATACTGCCTGCTGTGTCAAGACAGTTTTGGGGCATTGCAACCATATTACAGAGTTCAGACATGGGTTCCACTGTGCTGCATTCTTTTGTGGAGGTTATCATTTGACATCTTATGATATAGAGGTACCATTTTCAGTGCCACCTCTCTATTAAAAAAATGTATGGCCTCCATGTTTTTTGTGATCTTCACCATTTTCTAGGGCTCGCTGTTACCAGAACCAAGATGACAAGTATCTACCGTGATTAGAGATTTCGTCTGTTGACATGGAATAAACAATACCAGCCCAGATAGTATTCTTCATGGCTTCTACATCACCCTGGATATAAAAAAAACATGCCTCTGTAATCGTTTTGCAGACTCTTACATTTTTGAGCAGTGAGTTTCCCTACACCTCTCCCCCCAAGGTGTTTCTCTGAACTAAGATTTTGAAGCACTGTTCATCCTCTTGTGGGGATGATTGATGCATTCTAGTTTCCCTATCTTAATGCCTGGGTAGGGATCTAATTTGACAACTGCCTTGTATGCAGTACTGTCACCATCTGAGAGCATCCCGGTGTAATGAAAATGTTGGCGACTGACTGATCTGGCCCACATGCGTTTAGTTGCTTTCTGCTCCATTGCTTTGCTCAAACCTGAAGTATTGAACACAGTCATCTGCATGTGAATCCTTCCACCCCGGAACTCCTCCTCAGTAATTCCACTCTTCCTTTTCATCACACATGCAAGGCAGTATGAAGTCAACACCTCATAGTCTATCACTAGACCTGTTACAATGTCTATGCACACACCTATCCCGCTCCACTGGGATTCTCTACCTCTAACCCTATTACGGTGGCTGAGTCACTGGTTTACAGGTGCTCTTCCATGCCGTCCCTAGGAGGGGCGTGTCACTTGAGTGGGTTGAGTCTTCCTGTCTGGGTTGGTACCCCCCTCGGGTTTGTGCCGTGGGGGAGATCATTGTGGGCTATTATACTCAGCCTTGTCTCAGCGTAGTCAGTTGGTGGTCTGAAGATATCCCTCTAGTGGTGTGGGGCCAAGGCAAAGTGGGTGGGGTTAAATCCTGCCTGGTTGGCCCTGTCCGGAGGGTATAGTGAGATGGGCCACAGTATCTCCCGACCCCTCCTGTCTCTCCTCCAACTCCTTGCTGTCCCAACTATTCTGCCTGCGGCTATGGAACCCTGACCTGTTCACCGGACGTGCTACCTTGTCCTGGACCTGCTGTTTTCGACCTGCTGTCTCTAACTTTGAATTCTCGTCTATGAAAAGCCAACTGACATTTACTCCTGAGGAGCTGACCTGTTGCACCCTCTACAACCACTGTGATTATTATTATAATTTGATCCTGCTGGTCATCTATGAACATTTGAACATCTTGGCCATGTACTATTATAATCTCCACCCCTCAGAGCCTAGTTCCTCTCTAGGTTTCTTCCTGGGATCCTGTCTTTCTAGGGAGTTTTTCCAAGCCACCATGCTTTTATATCTGCATTGCTTGCCGTTTGGGTTTTAGACTGTGTTTCTGTATAGCACTTTGAGATGCCAGCTAATGTAAAAAGGGCTTTAAGAATAAATTTGATTGATTGATGGCTTTCTGCTGTCTGATTGATTGCGGCTAGCTGTCATCTTCATCTCAACTGATTTGCGTCTCCACGGATTGCTGCCGGGTACCTCCTTTTCCTCCTCTACCTAGGCTGTACTGCCACTGCATCAATCAAATGTTTCTTTCATTCACTGCATTTATCACATTGGCTAATATTTTTCTTCACATACAGTAGGTATATTGTTGGAGATTTGCTCATTTTAATCTCTCTTTATGAGAATTCTTCACTGGAGATATTTTCAAACAAGGAAGTGCTGTGCTGAACGTGAGGCATTTTAACCAATCAGGTTGCTGAAAAGGGCATTTAAATGCCAGTAACCAATCAGATGTCAGGAAATGACTCATATTTCAGGACAAAGCACTACGTCTACAAAGGGTATAAACACATATGGACTAGTTAACTATATGCTCTGGAAAACAAGCTTTTGAAGGATATATTCTTCAAAATGAGGAGTTTTAGAAATAGCATTTCAAGTTTTACATGAAACATGCTATCAAGAACAACATTTATGCTAAGTGTAGTTGACGGAGTTGGGATAAAATTATACAAATCATGTATTTATATACATTATTGCTAATTTATTTCTACATTTAATGAAAATATGGAAGTCATAGTTGCAAAATATCCCAAAATCAGAAAATGTACAGATGGAAACAAAATCAACATTTTGCCTGTGTGGTGCCCAACCTTAAGAGGGTGTGAATGATGCTGAATAGGTGTACACAAAGAAGTTCTGTCCAGTAGGTGTACCAAAACATTAACCTGTTTGGGTTAGGGGACAGCAATTTCACTTTTGGATAACTAGCATGCCCAAACTGAACTGCCTCCTACTCTGTCCCAGATCCTAATATATGCATATTATTATTAGTATTAGATAGAAAACACTCTGAAGTTTCTAAAACTGTTTGAATCATGCATGTGAGTTTAACTTCTTCGATATAGGGGGCGCTCTTTTAATTTTTGGATAAAAAACCGTTCCTGTTTTAAACAAGATATTTTGTCACGAAAAGATGCTCGACTATGCATATAATTGACAGCTCTGGAAAGAAAACACTCTGACGTTTCCAAAACTGCAAAGATATCTGTGAGTGCCACAGAACTGATGCTACAGGTGAAACCAAGATGAAATTTCAAACAGGAAATGCCCCAGATTTTGAAGGTGCTGTGTTCCAATGTCTCCTTATATGGCTGTGAATGCCCCAGGAATGAGCTTACACTTTCTGTCGTTTCCCCAAGGTGTCTGCAGCATTGTGACGTATTTGTAGGCATATCATTGGAAGATTGACCATAAGAGACTACATTTACCAGGTGCTCGCTTGGTGTCCTCCGTCGAAATTATTGAGTAATCTCCAGCTGCGTGTATTTTTCCATTTGGTTCAGAGGAGAAACCAAACTGCCACGAATGATTTATCATCGAATAGATATGTGACAAACACCTTGAGGATTGATTCTAAACAACGTTTGCCATGTTTCTGTCGATATTATGGAGTTAATTTTGAAAAAAGTTTGGCGTTGTAATGACTGAATTTTCGGGGGTTTTTCTTAGCCAAACGTGATGAACAAAACGGAGCGATTTCTCCTACACAAATAATCTTTTTGGAAAAACTGAACATTTGCTATCTAACTGAGAGTCTCCTCATTGAAAACATCCAAAGTTCTTCAAAGGTAAATGCTTTTATTTGAATGCTTTTCTTGTTTTTGTGAAAATGTTGCCTGCTGAATGCTAGGCTTAATGCTATGCTAGCTATCAATACTCTTACACAAATGCTTGTGTAGCTATGGTTGAAAAGCATATTTTGAAAATCTGAGATGACAGTGTTGTTAACAAAAGGCTAAGCTTGTGAGCCAATATATTTATTTCATTTCATTTGCGATTTTCATGAATAGTTAATGTTGTGTTATGGTAATGAGCTTGAGGCTATGATTACGCTCCCGGATACGGGATTGCTCGACGCAAGAAGTTAATAGAACTTATTTAGCAGGCGAAACCCCGAGGACAAACCAATCAGATTATTTATTTTTTGAAGTCAGTCTTTTCAATATCTTTTCATGGGGAATCCAGAATTCTAATTGACTTTCCTGCAGTTCCTACCGCATCCACTGGATGTCACCAGTTTGTAGAAATTAGTTGAGGTTTTTCCTTTGTGTAATGAAGAAGTACCATAGCTCAGAACGAACGTCACTTCATGTGTACCTTTTGATAGAGGCGAATAACCAGAAAAGTAGCGTCAGTTTGTTTTGCTCCTGTATTGAACACAGATCATCCCGTCTTTAATTTGATCGATTATATACGTTAAGAAATACCTAAAGTTGTATTACAAAAGTAGTTTGAAATGTTTTGGCAAAGTTTACAGATAACTTTTGAGATATTTTGTAGCGACATTGCGTAAGTTGGAAACTGTGTTTTTCTGGATCAAACGCACCAAATAAATTTACATTTTGGACATATATCGATGGAATTAATCGAACAAAAGGACTATTTGTGATGCTTATGGGACATATAGGAGTGCCAACAAAAGAAGCTTGTCAAAGGTAAGGCATGATTTATATTTTATTTCTGCGTTTTGTGTAGCGCCTGCAGAGTTGAAATATGCTACTCTCTCATTGTTTTTTGTTGTGCTATCATCTGATAATAACATCTTATGCTTTCGCCGAAAAGCCTTTTTGAAATCTGCCACGTTGGCTGGATTCACAACGAGAGTAGCTTTAATTTGCTATCTTGCATGTGTAATTTAATGAAAGTTAGATTTTTATAGAAATGTATTTGAATTTGACGCTCTGCATTTTCCCTGGCTATTGGCCATGTGGGACACAAGCGTCCCGCCTACCCCAGAGAGGTTAAAACAAAAATAATATTGGAACTCTGCAGTCTTCCCATTGTTTCCTGTGGGGGAAATATAGGCATGTCTGTCTATTTCGCCAAATATCTCGTGATGTGTATAGAAAAAATAAAAAAATCAAGTCGGGTGTAACAGGTGTGAAATGGCTAGCTAGTTAGCAGGGTGCTTGATAATAGCGTTTCAATCGGTGACATCACTCGCTCTGAGACCTGGAAGTAGTTGTTCCCCTTGCACTGCAAGGGCTGTGGCTATTGTAGAGCGATGGGTAATGATGCTTCGAGGGTGGCTGTTGTCCATGTGTGCAGAGGGTCCCTGCTTCAAGCCCAGGTTGGGGGCGAGGAGAGAGACGGAAGCGAAACTGTTACACGGGTCCATTTTAATCAGGAGAATCTCCTCTTTGTAATTATGTAAGTCTGGTTTCTGGTTAGCGAGCTCCTTTGTCATTAATCGCTAGATTAGAAATAGTCAAAGTTTTTATTTTTCCCCTACTTTTTAATTACGCTGACTCCATTGAGATGCGGATGTTAACTTTCTAAAAAATGCATTTTTTTGTCCGACGAACAGATTGTAGTGGTAAAATAAAAAGGGATACATTTTTCATGAATTCTTAACATCACTCCAGTCAAAACAGGCTCTGCGAACATTCGAATCCATTCATTTGCTATGGGCTCGCGCTAGTGTTCCACTGTAGCCGAAGTTCTTTAAGCCGTTTTTCAGCCTTTGGTGAATTTTGACACGTTCTATTGTCCAGCCTATTGATAGCCAGAGCGAATTAACGAGAGCACCCGAATGTCTATTGAGAAAGCACAACGACTATACCATTTAGCTAAACTAAGAATATGAGAATAACGAGAATAATCAAGTCAATAAACATTGGCTAGTTAGGTAGCCTATAGTTAACATACTGGCAAGTTTGATGTATAACTACTAACGTTAGGTAGCTAGCTAAAATACGTGTACATACTGCTGTAATGATATGCTATGTGGTTCGTAAGGTAGCTTATTTGAAAAGTCATTACTTTATTACATTGAGTAGCAAGCTACGTCTTGGTCGTGGGGGAAAATCTGGTCTGTGATAGGAGGGTGGTTTTCACACTTAGCTCGGCTATTAGACTATTCTTTAGTAAAGGTTGAATAGTCTATTGTGCAGCTATTAGCCCTTCTCGCCAACTTGCAACATATTGCTGTTCCCATCTCATTCCTTTCCCTCTTCCACACATCATCATTCTGCTCCTGAGTGGCGCTTGTGGGCATGCTGGCTGGATATGGCAGCATCTTCGGTTGTGCGTCAAGAATTCTGCATATAGTAGCACGTTTGTATGAAGGTGTGGTTATTCACAGGCAAATTGTTATATGTTATGGAGGTACATTTGTGCCTTTTTGTCAAACCTTTTTTATTTTTAATCAAAAATAATTGTTCTGAAAGTCATTTTTTTCAGACATAAAGGAAGTCAAAGCGGACACCTACGAAGATGGCATCTTAGGTAAGTGTCACGACTCCGACCGAAGGACACTCCCCTTCCCGTTCGGGTGGCGCTCGGCGGTCGTCATCGCCGGCCTACTAGCTGCTACTGATTATTTCCTCCCCCTCCTTATGTGTTGATTGTGTGCACCTGTTTTGAGTTAGGTAGTAGGCTTTATTAGTCAGCCGGCCCGCAGGGTTCCTTGTGCGGGATTAATTATTGTGATCGTCTGTTTGGTGTACTTATGTGCACGTCTATTTGGGATTTGTGTTTTCCCATTTTGTGGGTTTTCCCTGGACGGTTTAAGTCCCCCTGTTTGGGGCATTTGTTTGTTCAGTACGCCCTGTGTTTTGTGAGGGTTGGCTTATGTTCAGTTTGTGTCAGTGCATTAAAATAGCACTCCCCTGAACTCTCTGCTTCCTGCGCCTGACTCCTCACCCACTACACTCAGACCGTTACAGAATCCCGCACCCTGGAATGGAGTCAGCAGGAGCAACAGCCACTCCCCTCCCATCGATGGAAGAGAGGGTTCTACATCACACCACCGTTCTCCATCGGATTGGAACGGCGATGGATCTGGTGATGGAGAGAATGGACCGATGGGAGAGAAGCGGTCTCCTCTCCCTCTCTCCACCTTCGGCCCCTCCTCCTCAGGACTCCCCATCTCCCGACTCCAGCACCCTCCGTCTTACGCTCCCAAGGGTCTATGATGGAACGGCAGCAGGGTGCCAGGGGTTCTTACTCCAGCTAGAACTGTACCTGGCCACCGTCAGACCTACTCCCTCGGGAGCGGAGAGGGTGAATGTCCTCATTTCCTGCCTCACGGGTCGTGCTCTGGAGTGGGCAAATGCAGTTTGGAATGGCCCAGACTCAGCGAAGGAGCACTACCCCAAGTTTTCTCGCCGTTTCCGCGCCGTGTTTGACCATCCTCCAGATGGCCGAGCGGCGGGAGGACGACTATTCCATCTCCGGCAGGAGAAAAGGAGCGCCCAGGATTACGCGTTGGAGTTCCGTACCTTGGCAGCAGGATCCGGGTGGAACGACAGGGCCCTTATCGACCACTACAGGTGTAGTCTCCGGGAGGACGTCCGCAGGGAGCTAGCGTGTCGGGACACCGCTCTTTCCTTGGATGAGCTAATTGACATGTCCATCCGACTGGACAATCTGCTGGCGGCCCGCGGGCGTTCGGAGAGGGTCCTGTGTGTTCCACCACCCAGCACCTCCACTCCTGTTCCGATGGAGTTGGGAGGGGCTTTGCCGAGGGGTACCGGAGGAGGAGGCTCCCTCTGCACCAACTGTGGTCGGAGAGGACACACGGCCGATCGGTGCTGGGGGGGTCTGTCTGGGAGTCGAGATGGTAGGCGGAACATTTCTCGATCACCCCAGGTGAGTCAGCACCAAACTCACCCAGAACCCCTGTTGGTCACATGTTTGTCTTGATTTTTTTCTTAACTTTTTCCCCTCTTCCCAGCATAGGGCGCTAGTCGATTCAGGCGCAGCTGGGAACTTTATGGATCGCGGACTTGCTATTAAATTAGGTGTTCCGCTTGTGCCGATAGATTCTCCCTTTCCCGTGCACTCCCTAGATAGCCGGCCATTAGGGTCAGGGGTGGTCAGGGAGACCACAATCCCACTGGACATGGTAACGCAGGGGAATCATAGGGAGCGTATCAGTCTCTATATTATTGATTCGCCTGCGTTTCCAGTGGTGTTGGGGATTCCCTGGCTGGCCCGGCACAATCCTAAAATTTTGTGGAGACAGGGGTTCTCCAGGGGTGGTCAGAGGAGTGTTCTGGAAGGTGTCTGGGAGTTTCCGTCGGTGCCACCTCGGTGGAGAGTCCAGACCAGGGTCCCACAGTGTGCATTCCCCCGAGTATGCCGATTTGGCAATCGCTTTTAGTAAAAGAAGGCGACTAAATTACCACCACATCGACCGGGAAGGGATTGTGCGATAGATCTCCAGGTAAACACTGCGCTTCCCAAGAGTCACGTGTACCCATTGTCCCAAGAGGAGACGTTGGCTATGGAGACATATATCACGGAGTCTCTGGGACAGGGGTACATTCGGTCCTCCATTTCACCCGTCTCCTCGAGTTTCTTTTTGTGAAGAAAAAGGAGGGAGGTTTGCGTCCTTGTATTGATTATAGAGGTCTAAATGCCATCACAGTGGGGTTCAGCTACCCACTACCTCTCATTGCTACGGCAGTGGAATCCTTTCAGGGAGCGCAGTTCTTCACAAAATTGGATCTCAGGAGCGCGTATAGCCTGGTGCGTATTCGGAAGGGAGACGAGTGGAAAACCGCATTTAGTACCACATCGGGCCACTATGAGTACCGCGTCATGCCGTATGGGTTAAAAAATGCTCCAGCCATTTTTCAATCCTTTGTAGACGATATTCTCAGGGACCTGCACGGGCAGGGAGTGGTTGTTTATATCGATGACATTCTGATCTACTCAGCCACTCACGCCGCGCATGTGTCTCTGGTACGCAAGGTGCTTGGTAGACTGCTGGAGCATGACCTATACGTCAAGGCTGAGAAGTGTGTGTTCTCCAAACGAGCCGTCTCCTTTCTGGGTTATCGCATTTCCACCTCGGGGTGGAGATGGAGGGTGACCGCAGTAAGGCCGTGCGTAATTGGCCGACTCCAACCACGGTAAAAGAGGTGCAGCGGTTTTGGGTTTTTCCAACTACTACCGGAGGTTTATCCGGGGTTTTGGCCAGGTAGCGGCTCCAATTACCTCACTGCTAAAGGGGGGCCCGGTGCGGTTGCAGTGGTGAGCGGAGGCGGACAGAGCTTTCAACAGGTTGAAGGCGCTGTTCACGGATGCACCCGTGTTGGCGCATCCGGACCCCTCTCTAGCATTCATAGTGGAGGTGGACGCGTCCGAGGCTGGGGTGGGTGCCGTGCTATCACAGCGCTCGGGTACGCCACCAAAACTCCGCCCCTGTGCTTTCTTCTCCAGTAAGCTCAGCCCAGCGGAGCGTAACTATGATGTGGAGGACCGGGAGTTGTTAGCGGTGGTCAGGGCTCTGAAGGTGTGGAGACACTGGCTTGAGGGGCTAAGCACCCCTTTCTCATCTGGACCGACCACCAGAATCTGGAGTATATTTGGGCAGCTAGGAGACTGAACCCGCGGCAGGCAAGGTGGGCCATGTTTTTTACTCGATTCCGGTTCACTTTATCATATAGACCGGGCTCCCAGAACGTGAAGGCGGACGCACTGTCCCGCTTTTACGACACGGAGGATAGGTCCACCGAACCTACTCCCATCCTTCCAGCCTCAAAGCTGATGGCACCGGTGGTATGGGAGGTGGACTCGGACATCGAGCGGGCGTTACGGGCTGAACCAGCGCCTCCTCAGTGTCCGGCGGGGCGGAGGTACGTGCCGCTTGGTGTTCGGGACCAACTGATTCGGTGGGCTCACGTCCTACCCTCCTCGGGTCACCCTGGGGTGAGGAGGACAGTAGGGAGCCTTCGGGGAAGGTATTGGTGGCCTACCTTGGCTAAGGACGTTAAGGTTTATGTCTCCTCCTGTTCGGTATGCGCCCAGAGTAAGGCTCCTAGGCACCTGCCTAGAGGGAAGTTACAACCCCTCCCCGTTCCACAACGGCCATGGTCACATCTATCCGTAGATTTCCTGACCGACCTTCCCCTGTCTCAGGGCAACACCACGGTTCTGGTGATTGTGGATCGGTTCTCTAAGTCCTGCCGTCTCCTCCCATTGCCCGGTATCCCAACGGCCCTACAGACTGCGGAGGCATTATTCACCCACGTCTTCCGGCACTACGGGGTGCCGGAGGACATCGTTTCTGATCGGGGTCCCCAGTTCACGTCCCGAGTATGGAGGGCGTTCATGGAGCGTCTGGGGGTCTCGGTCAGCCTGACCTCCGGTTATCACCCTGAAAGTAATGGGCAGGTGGAGAGAGTAAACCAGGAGGTGGGTAGGTTTCTGCGGTCGTACTGCCAGGACCGGCCAGGGAGTGGGCGAGATACATCCCCTGGGCGGAAATGGCCCAGAACTCATTGCGCCACTCCTCTACTAATGTGTCCCCCTTTCAGTGTGTGTTGGGGTACCAGCCGGTCCTGGCACCGTGGCATCCGAGCCAGACCGAGGCTCCTGCGGTGGAGGAATGGGTGCAGCGCTCCAAAGAAACCTGGAGGGCCGTCCAGGAATCCCTTCAACAGGCTAGTGGACGGCAGAAAAGGAGTGCTGACCGCCACCGCAGTGAGGCCCCCGTGTTTGTACCAGGGGACAGGGTCTGGCTCTCGACCCGAAACCTGCCCCTCCGCGTGCCCTGCCGGAAGCTTGGGCCGCAGTGTGTAGGGCCGTTCAAAGTCCTGAGGAGAATAAACGAGGTGTGTTATCGATTACAACTCCCTTCCTATTATCGTATTAACCCCTCGTTTCATGTGTCTCTCCTCAGGCCGGTGGTAGCTGGTCCCCTACAGGACGGTGAGGTGCTGGAGGTCCCTCCTCCCCCTCTGGACATCGAGGGTCCCCGGCGTATACGATACGGGCCATTCTGGACTCGAGACGCCGGGTGAGGGGCCTGCAGTACCTCGTGGACTGGGAGGGGTATGGTCCGGAGGAGAGGTGCTGGGTACCCACCAGGGACATTTTGGATCCGTCGATGTTGAGGGATTTCCATCGCCTCCATCCGGATCGCCCTGCGCCTCGTCCTCCGGGTCGACCTCGAGGCCGGTGTCGGCGCGCTGCGGGAGCCACGCGTCAGGGGGTACTGTCACGACTCCGACCGAAGGACACTCCCCTTCCCGTTCGGGTGGCGCTCGGCGGTCATCATCGCCGGCCTACTAGCTGCTACTGATTATTTCCTCCCCCTCCTTATGTGTTGATTGTGTGCACCTGTTTTGAGTTAGGTAGTAGGCTTTATTAGTCAGCCGGCCCGCAGGGTTCCTTGTGCGGGATTAATTATTGTGATCGTCTGTTTGGTGTACTTATGTGCACGTCCATTTGGGATTTGTGTTTTCCCATTTTGTGGGTTTTCCCTGGACGGTTTAAGTCCCCCTGTTTGGGGCATTTGTTTGTTCAGTACGCCCTGTGTTTTGTGAGGGTTGGCTTATGTTCAGCGTTTGTGTCAGTGCATTAAAATAGCACTCCCCTGAACTCTCTGCTTCCTGCGCCTGACTCCTCACCCACTACACTCAGACCGTTACAGTAAGCAGCACTGGGCTGTATTGACGTATCCTAAAAATGACATCTGCTGCTTTAGATTGAACGGTCATATCTCAGTTAATGTTTTCATATCTATAAAAAATAAGCTGTTTTCTTTACTTTCAGAGAGCAAGCTGACCAAGGGGTCGAAAATGTAGATATTTCCAGATGTTCACTGTCCAAGGAACAGGCCACAGAAGCTTTATTGCTGGCAAAAGTGACAATAACCAGAGGTAATTAAACTGTTATGTTTTCTTTTCATCCATCTCTGCCTGTCTTGTTGTACATGGAACCTGTCTCACATGCATTAATGTAAAAACCCTTAAGATGTCAGCTGCTAATTGTCAGATTTACACTACATAAACACAGCCATTTTCTCTGGACACAGAATCTTCCATCAACACAGAATCTTTGGGCTGGTTTTAATCTACATCGTGGAAAATCCACACTATAACTCAATGTTTTTTTCTTACAAATTTGAAACAAATCAAATCTTTATTTAACTTAACTAATCTCTTTATTTAATGTTGCTGCCAAGTCATGATTTCCCTGGGAGTTAGCCAGGCAATAACCAAGTGGTGAGACACATAGCCCTCTATATTTAAATGTTTCAGGTACACTCCGATAGGTGTCTGCGTCACATACAGTATCTTCTATTGATATTATCTTTTATTGTTTGTCTTCATGTGTCTGTTTTTCAGCATAAAGTACTCTGTAGCCACTTAGTGTGGACACCAGGTGAGACCACACACACACAAAAAGTCTCTTCTTCACTCCATTCCTCTCCCCCTTCTCCCTAAATCCTCTGGGTTATATCAGCTGTTTTGGTGAACCCTTCCCGTATCTGAACTGGCTGACAGGAGGGCACAGCATGATCATAGGTGAGATGTCGCTTGGTCGAGTCAACTGGAAGTATTATTAAGATGTAGTAGTCCCAAGGTCAGTTTTGCATTTCACCTCCTGATTTAAGATTACTGACCGTGTTAGAATAAAAAAAACAAGGCTTAATTCGGGTATGGTAAGTTTTGATGTGAGAGAGGAAGCCAGTCCCGTCATTGCCCCGTCACCTGCTCTTAAGATAACCTTAAGGCTGGACGGGAGACACCGCAATTGTGATGAACTGAGAGAGTATTAGGGTAGCACTGTAATTCATGAATCATATGCTTTCTGCCACTGTTTTTACCTCATTCCCTTTCTGTCTTCTACACCTCTCTCCCACCTCATTTTTCTTCCTTGTTTTATAATGCACACCATATGTGCATTGAAGTACAGATTGAACATGTGTTTATCATAATTATAATGCATTTATGTATTTATAACACCTGAATAATGAACTTCTTTCAATAAAGCATTTCACATTCTCCACTGGTTGAAATTAAGTATGTCATTGAAATACTATCCTGTGTCCTCAGATTAATGCAGATGGAGTTAGGTATGCATCATTTTTTTCTTTATATATGAATTACAAATCAATCATGTTTCTAGTCTATTGCATAGTTACAATGAGTAATCATTGATGTCCCAGGAGCAGGAGTGGTAAACACTGTTGATGTGTTTAATTGTAATACACACATGCAGACACAGCATCATTCAAATAATGGAGTTTGATGACTGAAAAATAATGTCTCAGAGATTGATACCTGAACCGCACCTTTATTTGCCAAGGAAGAGTACATGTCAGTGAATATATTGAATGTACAGGCTACAATATGGGAATCTCATGCGTGGTAATAACTACAGTTCATGTGTATATAGGACTTGAATCCTTTGCACAATAATGTTATTATATTCTACTCTATCCATAGGCTTAATAAATGACATTCAGACTTGAAGTTGATTCAACAACTGTGATAGCTGAGGTTCATAGGTTGGTATGACTATTAGTTCAGAACCTAACGTTTTAGGGTCCATACACAGATCGGCTACATATTGTAGCTAGCTACACATTCATAGACATACAGTTATTTTTTATCCTCCACTACACAATAAGCAAGTAAATAGTTAGCTAGTTAGCTGCATTGCAAGGCAAGCTTACACAATTGTACATTCAATTTGCAGTAAATGCTTTAGCTAGCTAGATTCTTTACATCCACTGTTTCACAAGATGATCCTAAAGAGTCCCTAAAACATTAAACAGCACGAACTACAAATTCATTCTCCTAACATTAGCTAGCTGGCTAATGTTAGCTAGTCAGAACTTGCTAAATAGCGATTTTTGTGAGTTAATTTCATGACAAAAAATGATGCACAAACATTTGTCTCTACATTTAACTAACATATTCCTCTCAATTGTACATGTTTTGATTTTATAACAAGTTACATCTGGTTCGACCGTAATGTTTTGTCAGCCATCTTCTTTGAAGAAAGGCAAGGGAGGCTCGTGTCAAAATTCATAATTGGAACCACCCGATATGATTGGTCATATGAAAACCTTGGGACCCAAATGCATAATGAGTGCTCTAACTCCCCCTTGTGGTGGTCTGGAACAATGAAGCCGTGATGCTGGGTACCTCTAGGTTCCACGGTGCAAGCTCACAACTTTTAATGGAGGAACCACTGTAGGTTGCTTGGCAGACATAGAATGTTGGTCGCATGTGTGTTCATCCATTAGCCTAGGGCTTTGGAATATAAGTGTGAATCCTTAGTCCTGGGTTAACAAATGTCTGTGTGAACACTTAATAATCTAGCCCAGGGCCAGTCTTTGTCCAGGGCCAAGACCAATGCATTGTGAAAAGGTCTAATGGGATCCCAAATACGAAGGGAGCAATAGACGGCACCCACATCACCATAAAAGCACCATTCTTCATGTGCAAATTATTATGTGATAGACACAAAAGACGCTTCTGAATGTGGTGGCCAGATGGTACGCACCACTCGTTCATTCTGTAGAACAGCAATGTTGGCCTATACGCCTACAGGAGGGAACTGTTGAGAAGGGATGACTTATTGTTGAGTGTTGAAAACTCATTTGAAGTATATTGGTATTGCTAAAGAAACTAATTGTCTTAATGGTCCTCTCTTTGTAGCTATGTTTTTATATTTACTGGTCAAGCCACAACTGGGCGAGCCAAGTAAAACATTTTGGTTGTACTCAATCTCTGACGCTAGCACCTCTATTTCAGTCAAAAAAAATTGTATTTGCAACGTATTTCATGGTACAGCATTGTATTTTCTCCAATGGCTTTAAAGGGATGATTTCTTACCATATATGGTTAATTAGGGGTGTTTTTGAAATGCAAATAGCCAAGGTTGTGCACGAGCACTGAGGCTGAGAACAATTGGTATTTTTCAATGGTTATCTCCCACCAGGTGTGCGTTTGACGCTCGAAGGATTGTTTGATAAATATACTATAAGGTTGCAAGAAAAAGTATGTGAACCCTTTGGAATTACATGGATTTCTGCATAAATTGGTAATCAAATTTGATCTGATCTTTATCTAAGTCACAACAATAGACACACTTAGTGTTCTTAAACTAATAATACACATATTATTGTATTTTTCTTGTCTATAATGAATACATCATTTAAACATTCACAGTGTAGGTTGGAAAAAGTATGTGAACCCTTAGGTTAATGACTTCTCCAAAAGCTAATTGGACTCAGGAGTCAGCTAACCTGGAGTCCAATTAATGAGACGAGATTGGAGGTGGTGGTTGCCCTATAAAAAACACTCACAAAATTTGAGTTTGCTATTCACGAGAAGCATTGCCTGATGTGAACCATGCCTCGAACAAAAGATATCTCATAAGACCTAAGATTAAGAATTGGTGACTTGTATAAAACTGGAAAGGGTTACAAAAGCATCTCTAAAAGCCTTGATGTTCATCAGTCCATGGTAAGACAAATTCTCTATAAAGTTAAGCACTGTTGCTACTCTCCCTAGGAGTGGCCATCCTGCAAAGATGACTACAAGAGCAGAGCGCAGAATGCTCAGTGAGGTTAAGAAGAATCCTAGAGTGTCAGCTGAAGACTTACAGAGATTTCTGTAACATGCTTACATCTCTGTTGACAAGTCTACGATACGTACAACACTAAACAAGAATGGTGTTCATGGGAGGAAACCACAGAAGAAGCCACTGCTGTCAAAAACACAACATTGCTGCACTTCTGAAAAAATTGCACCTGGATGTTCCACAACGCTACTGGCAAAATAATCTGTGGACAGATGAAATTACAGTTTAGTTGTTTGGAAGGAACACACAACACTATGTGTGGAGAAAAAAAGGCACAGCACACCAACATCAAAACCTCATCCCAACTGTAAAGTATGGTGGCGGGAGCATCATGGTTTGGGGCTGTTTTGCTGCCTCAGGGCCTGGACAGCTTGCAATCATCGACGGAAAAATGAAATCCCAAGTTTATCAAGACATTTTGCTAGAGAATGTTAGGCTATCCGTCTGCAAATTGGAGCTACATAGAAAATGGGGGACGCAAAAGGACAACGACCCAAAACACAGCAGTAAATCAACAACAGAATGGCTTCAACAGAAGAAAATACGCCTTCTGGAGTGGCACAGTCAGAGTCCTGACCTGAACCAAATTGAGATGCTGTGGCATGACCTCAAGAGAGCAGTTCACACCAGACATCCCAAGAATATTGCTGAACTGAAACAGTTTTGTAAAGAGGAATGGTCCAAAATTGTGCAGACCGTTGTGCAGGTCTGATCCGCAATAACAGAAAACGTTTGGTTGAGGTTATCAAACAGTTAAATGCAAGGGTTCACATACTTTTTCCACCCTGCATTGTCAATGTTTACACGGCGTGTTCAATAAAGACATGAAAATGTATAATTGTTTGTGTTATTAGTTTAAGCAGGCTGTGTTTGTCTATTGTTGTGATTTAGATGAAGATCAGATCAAATTTTATGACCAATTTATGCAGAAATCCAGGATCCAAAGGGTTCACATACTTTTTCTTGCCACTGTAAAAATGTTCTATGCGTACGAACATTCAAAATGATGTTCTTAATTTGTATTTTAGAATAGTTTCTACGCAATATTGATGAGGCACCAGGAGCTTTGCAGCAGAACCCTCAGTATGCTCTTACTATGTTTGCTAGTCAAACCTTGGTCAAACCTATGTTTAATTTCTGTGGGTGTGTATTTGTTGTTCCAATGGACACCTTGGAGGGAAAAATACTGATTGTTGACTTGCAATGAAGTCATGTCTTTTAGAGCCTGAGGACTCTGCTGAAATGCATCTAAATAATCTGTGGACAATCTGTGTTGACCTTTCAGTGGATGTTAATTTATTGAATTGTATTTCCACTAGCATATCCGTCCGTGTACAATCTGTTTCGTAGGATCTCTCCTACAGCATTGATATCTTGGAAGGTATTCCTGCCTCTATCGCTCCACGCCCTCCTCCAGTGGTATGACGGGCTGGCTAGTTGATAGACCACCACCAGTTGCCCTTATGTCTCATTTTTGGGCTGACTGCTTCTGCTTGCCTTTTTGTCTAAGGTCACTAAATAAGCTATGTTTTTGGATGTTCACTCTTCCACTTGTATATAGTATGACAGTCTGCATATTCATAAACACTGACATTTCCCATGTACAAATTCGTCAAAATTGTTCTAAGCTAGACACAGGGTTGCAGAGTTCAAGGCGTTTCTGTACAATAACTATTTTCTCTCCATTAAAAATAAAGTATTTCATGCCTGGAATTATTGGGCTGACCTCATTACTTCTACACTACATTTCCAATGTTTCCTTCAACTTTTATCTTAATTCCACTGGACTGTGGCTTTGGAAAGGACAATACCCCATGTTTCTTTGCCAATCATTTTGCTTTAAGGACCTAAACTCTTTTCAGACGTCCAATAGTCGAATGAACAAGACAGGATTTGGGGCTGGACACAAGACTGAAAGTAGCCAAACCTGATGACAATTAGTGTGTATCCAAACTCTAAATATTGTTTTCGTTAGAAGTGATTGTACCCTGAACTGTAGTATAAAAACTAAGCACATTTTTAAAATTTCTCTTGATGACACAGCCAGTCCTCTCAGATGTAACAACCTAGTGATGAGGGGTAACCTGATTTGACAATGCAGGGAGCTCCTCGGAATGCTACCACATCACTTTCCATTGCCTAAACACCACTGTTACCATGGTTACCACATGGATATTCAGTCTGAAAGAAGTCTGTCTAAAAAAGACAAGTCTCTACAAGCCAAAATGTTAAATAAAATGATATTTCCACTTTACCTGTTGTCAGTGCTCTTTTTCCTTTTGACGGTAGGAGGTGGAGTATCCACAGGAAAGTGTTCTTTATCAAACTTTTTGCGATGCCGGTAGGTTCTGTCGCTTGTATTTTCAATCTGCTGACGCATTGCACTTGATGCACAATATGTAAAACAATAGCCGAATGTAATCGAACGTAGTCGACTGAACGTTTCCTCACTATCAATTAGAAGTGTTTGTGAAATTTGCCACCTGATTGCTTAGGACAATGTTCGGTCTGCTGTTCGGTTAGGCTTGGCCATACTGTGCAAGTGTTTGTAGTGTGAAAAATAAATATACAGAATGTCAGGTTGATAATGCTTCTGTGTGGATTACCTCCGACATAGGGACAAAATTGAAAAAAAAGTAAGTTGAAGTTAAGTTTTTTCAACATTCTGACTTTTAATGGGACTGTTCGGGAATGCCGAGCCTACATGTTAGAGACAAGGGTGTAAGTATTTTACTCTCATATTCTAAGAGGCTACAATACCCATAGCTATTTTTACCCTGAGTTTCACTGCACAGCATGACTATAGAAAACTGTGGTTGTTAGGAGTGAAGGCAGACAGAGCCTTCATTTATTCATCCAGGAATTACAGGGAGAGCACAACAGTGTCGTCTTTCATTAACCTCGCCGCCAAAAATGTGCAGCTGTTTTTATTACTGGTGCATCCAGGGAGAAGTCTCCTGCTGTTCTAGAGGTCTGCAAAAAGTAATACCATGAAATCTTGTCGTTTGAAATGTTGTCAAAAGAAAACATTGTATTATTCATGCCAAGAGCCTACAAGCATTATCTGAAGGAACTTTCATTTTACATATCCATTTATTTAAGCGGCAGGAAATATATTGGAGGAATCCAGATGAATGCACACACGAGATTTCTTGCAGGAAAAGTTGATTTGAGGTTTGCAGCAATTTATCATGACTTTCAACCCATCAAAACAAAGACATTCCATCATGACTTGGAGTCAACATGGATAGTGATTAAATATACTACAATCACAAGTGAATGAGGGTGGTATCTTTTGTCACTGAAGGAGAATACAGATTCGGAGACAGATAAGTACCTTGATGCTTGCTTTAAGTGTAAAGAGAATCTTATCTTCATACAAACGGATAATTACATCTTGGATTCCTAGTGAAATATCATCCAATGAATGTATGTTCTTACAGTAAGCAATGTTACGTCTAAACATTTTTGGCACTGAGCAAATTTCAGGTCTTGTGAGTAGAAACAAGGTTTTCCTGCTAACCTACAAAGCATTACATGGGCTTGCTCCTACCTAATCTCTCTGATTTGGTCCTGCCGTACATACCTACACGTACGCTACGGTCACAAGACGCAGGCCTCCTAATTGTCCCTAGAATTTCTAAGCAAACAGCTGGAGGCAGGGCTTTCTCCTATAGAGCTCCATTTTTATGGAACGGTCTGCCTACCCATGTCAGAGACGCAAACTCGGTCTCAACCTTTAAGTCTTTACTGAAGACTAATCTCTTCAGTGGGTCATATGATTGAGTGTAGTCTGGCTCAGGAGTGGGAAGGTGAACGGAAAGGCTCTGGAGCAACGAACCGCCCTTGCTGTCTCTGCCTGGCCGGTTCCCCTCTTTCCACTGGGATTCTCTGCCTCTAACCCAGGGGCTGAGTCACTGGCTTACTGGGGCTGTCTCATGCCGTCCCTGGAAGGGGTGCGTCACCTGAGTGGGTTGATTCACTGATGTGGTCATCCTGTCTGGGTTGGTGCCCCCCCTTGGGTTGTGCCATGGCGGAGATCTTTGTGGGCTATACTCAGCCTTGTCTCAGGATGGTAAGTTGGTGGTTGAAGATATCCCTCTAGTGGTGCGGGGGCTGTGCTTTGGCAAAGTGGGTGGGGTTATATCCTTCCTGTTTGGCCCTGTCTGGGGGTGTTCCTCGGATGGGGCCACAGTGTCTCCTGACCCCTCCTGTCTCAGCCTCCAGTATTTATGCTGCAGTAGTTTATGTGTCGGGGGGCTAGGGTCAGTTTGTTATATCTGGAGTACTTCTCCTGTCTTATTCGGTGTCCTGTGTGAATCTAAGTGTGCGTTCTCTAATTCTCTCCTTCTCTCTTTCTTTCTCTCTCTCGGAGGACCTGAGCCCTAGGACCATGCCCCAGGACTACCTGACATGATGACTCCTTGCTGTCCCCAGTCCACCTGACCGTGCTGCTGCTCCAGTTTCAACTGTTCTGCCTTATTATTATTCGACCATGCTGGTCATTTATGAACATTTGAACATCTTGGCCATGTTCTGTTATAATCTCCACCCGGCACAGCCAGGAAAGGACTGGCCACCCCACATAGCCTGGTTCCTCTCTAGGTTTCTTCCTAGGTTTTGGCCTTTCTAGGGAGTTTTTCCTAGCCACCGTGCTTCTACACCTGCATTGCTTGCTGTTTGGGGTTTTAGGCTGGGTTTCTGTACAGAACTTTGAGATATCAGCTGATGTACGAAGGGCTATATAAATACATTTGATTTGATTTGATGTTTGCAAGAATTCTATGCAACTTCTGCCTCACATTTACTGTGAATACGGGGGGGCTGTACCCGCTTTAATTTAGCTTTAGACAGTTGCCAATAGGCTATTGTGGCTTTTTGAACATAATGAACCACAAAACCAATGGAGCAAATGCCATTTTCATGTAGAAATAGCTATTGACTTCCATGATATATCCTAGAATAGCCTACAGTATATGATGTTCAATGTAGGCCTTTGTTCCATTAGACTTTTTACAAAAGTTAGGCATGGCTTGACATTAACCATTTCAGACTGATGTTTTACTTGTCAGAAATCTCAAATCTCCAAAAAATATCTGTATTGGCCAGAAAGGTGACTGAAAATGGTGTTATATAGTGTTATATGAAATTTTATGCCATATGCCTCAAAGGTTGTTTTCAAAGATAGTTAGATTTGTAGCAAGGACTGCAGGTTCTGTACTCTTGTAGGAAGCAATCACTCCCCCATTGCTGACAACTTTGCTATAACTGGGCTAGTAACTTGCTAGCTAGCAAAGAATATCAACAAATGCGGATACACATGGCTCTGCTCTTCGTTCTCAAAAGCCTATCTACGCTAGTTATGATTGATTGAAAGGCCGATTGTAACTGTCAATAGAACTAGTAGTCGAGCTAGTAGGGTTTACTCCGATGCGCCCCCAGCCTACAAGAAAAATTACTGACTCTGTGTTGTAAAGTTAGATTTGTTTTGGTTTGTTGCATTGAAAGGGACTGATTATTTTCAATCTCAGCATCTCTGTGGGAACTGCCAATACTTCTGTGTAGCAAACCGCTCGCCCACATGACGCCATAAACATGGTCTGCAGTTGTGAGGCTGGTTGGAAATACTGCCAAATTCTCTAAAATGACATTCGAGGTGGATAATGGTAGAGAAATTAACACTCTGGCAACAGCTCTTGTGGACATTCCTGCAGTCAGCATGCCAATTGCACGCTCCCTCAAAATTTTGACACATTGTGTTGTGTGAGAAAACTGCACATTTTAGTTTGGCCTTTTATTGTCCCCAGCATAAGATGCACCTGTATAATGATCATACTGTTTAATCAACTTCTTGATATGCCACTATTACTGCAGATATATTATACAAATGTTCTGAAATTAAAATGCAAAAATTCTGCATGTAGCTCCTTTAACTCTTTCCTTTCCTCATTTCCATTTTTTTTGTTAACTCTTTCATACTATACTTTCCTAGCTCCCTGTCCTTATCTACTTTCCTTTCTAAGCTCTTTTCCTCCAATCCTTATTGAGGTTCCTTTCCTCTTTTCTTTTCCTCGCTTTTCTTACAACCTTTCTTAGCCTCCATTCATTCTTTCCTACATCCCTAGCTCCCCTTCTTTACCTCCTATTCCCCCCTAGTTCCCTGTGTTTAATCTGTTTTGTCATTTCAGATGCTTCTGGAATTGTCTATATTGTGGTGCTGTGCAACCTTGAGGAAGAGGAGTTTGTCTCCAAAATCTGGGAAACATTTCCTCAACTTGGTGACAGCCATTCGACCTCTGTCACGTGGACAGCCACCACAGGGTCTTGGCATTAAATCTACCATGGACAGTGGTGTAAAGTACCTAAGTAAAAATACTTTAAAATACTACTTAAGTAGTTTTTTGAGGTATCTGTACTTCACTATTTATATTTTTTAATAATTTTACTTCACTACATTCCTTAAGAACATATTATTTTTACTCCTTACATTTTTACATTTTTACTCCTTACACTTTGCAATCTACTGCAAAGATAGCCTGCAGAGTTCTGTCCTACTATCCAGGTCTGTACCCAAACAATTTGAACTTCTACTTTTAAAAATCCACCTCTCTAAAAACAAGTCTCTCACCGTTGCCGCCTGCTATAGACCACCCTCTGCCCTCAGCTGTGCTCTGGACACCATATGTGAACTGATTGCCCCCCATCTATCTTCAGAGTTCGTGCTGCTAGGCGACCTAAACTGGAACATGCTTAACACCCCAGCCATCCTACAATCTAAACTTGCCCTCAATCTCACACAAATTATCAATGAACCTATCAGGTACCTCCCCAAAGCCTTAAACACGGGCACCCTCATAGATATCATCCTAACCAACTTCTCCTCTAAATACACCTCTGCTGTCTTCAACCAAGATCTCAGCGATCACTGCCTCATTGTCTGCATCTGTAATGGGTCAGCGGTCAAACGACCTCCACTCATCACTGTAAAACGCTCCCTGAAACACTTCTGCGAGCAGGCCTTTCTAATCGACCTGGCCGGGGTATCCTGGAAGGATATTGATCTCATCCCGTCAGTAGAGGATGCCTGGATATTTTAAATGCCTTCCTAAACATCTTAAATAAACATGCCCCATTCAAGAAATGTAGAACCAGGAACAGATATAGCCCTTGGTTCTCCCCAGACCTGACTGCCCTTAACCAACACAAAAACATCCTATGGCGTTCTGCATTAGCATCGAACAGCCCCGTGATATGCAGCTGTTCAGGGAAGCTAGAAACCATTATACACAGGCAGTTAGAAAAGCCAAGGCTAGCTTTTTCAAGCAGAAATTTGCTTCCTGCAACACTAACTCAAAAAGTTCTGGGACACTGTAAAGTCCATGGAGAATAAGAACACCTCCTCCCAGCTGCCCACTGCACTGAAGATAGGAAACACTGTCACCACTGATAAATCCACCATAATTGAGAATTTCAATAAGCATTTTTCTACGGCTGCCCATGCTTTCCACCTGGCTACTCCTACCCCGGTCAACAGCACTGCACCCCCAACTGCAACTCGCCCAAGCCTTCCCCATTTCTCCTTCTCCCAAATCCATTCAGCTGATGTTCTGAAAGAGCTGCAAAATCTGGACCCCTACAAATCAGCCGGGCTAGACAATCTGGACCCTTTCTTTCTAAAATTATCTGCCGAAATTGTTGCCACCCCTATTACTAGCCTGTTCAACCTCTCTTTCCTGTCGTCTGAGATTCCCAAAGATTGGAAAGCAGCTGCGGTCATCCCCTTCTTCAAAGGGGGAGACACTCTTGACCCAAACTGCTACAGACCTATATCTATCCTACCCGGCCTTTCTAAGGTCTTCGAAAGCCAAGTCAACAAACAGATTACTGAACATTTCGAATCCCACCATACCTTCTCCGCTATGCAGTCTGGTTTCAGAGCTGGTCATGGGTGCACCTCAGCCACGCTCAAGGTCCCAAACGATATCTTAACCGCCATCGATAAGAAAAAATACTGTGCAGCCGTATTCATTGACCTGGCCAAGGCTTTCGACTCTGTCAATCACCACATCCTCATCGGCAGACTCGACAGCCTTGGTTTCTCAAATGATTGCCTCGCCTGGTTCACCAACTACTTCTCTGATAGAGTTCAGTGTGTCAAATCGGAGGGTCTGCTGTCCGGACCTCTGGCAGTCTCTATGGGGGTGCCACAGGGTTCAATTCTTGGACCGACTCTCTTCTCTGTATACATCAATGAGGTCGCTCTTGCTGCTGGTGAGTCTCTGATCCACCTCTACGCAGACGACACCATTCTGTATACTTCCGGCCCTTCTTTGGACACTGTGTTAACAACCCTCCAGGCAAGCTTCAATGCCATACAACTCTCCTTCCGTGGCCTCCAATTGCTCTTAAATACAAGTAAAACCTACCCACCTGTCCAACATCACTACTCTGGACGGCTCTGACTTAGAATACGTGGACAACTACAAATACTTAGGTGTCTGGTTAGACTGTAAACTCTCCTTCCAGACCCATATAAAACATCTCCAATCCAAAGTTAAATCTAGAATTGGCTTCCTATTTCGCAACAAAGCATCCTTCACTCATGCTGCCAAACATACCCTTGTAAAACTGACCATCCTACCAATCCTCGACTTTGGCGATGTCATTTACAAAATAGCCTCCAATACCCTACTCAACAAATTGGATGCAGTCTATCACAGTGCAATCCGTTTTGTCACCAAAGCCCCATATACTACCCACCATTGCGACCTGTACGCTCCCGTTGGCTGGCCCTCGCTTCATACTCGTTGCCAAACCCACTGGCTCCATGTCATCTACAAGACCCTGCTAGGTAAAGTCCCCCCTTATCTCAGCTCGCTGGTCACCATAGCATCTCCCACCTGTAGCACACGCTCCAGCAGGTATATCTCTCTAGTCACCCCCAAAACCAATTCTTTCTTTGGCCGCCTCTCCTTCCAGTTCTCTGCTGCCAATGACTGGAACGAACTAAATCTCTGAAACTGGAAACACTTATCTCCCTCACTAGCTTTAAGCACCAACTGTCAGAACAGCTCACATATTACTGCACCTGTACATAGCCCACCTATAATTTAGCCCAAACAACTACCTCTTTCCCAACTGTATTTAATTTTAATTTATTTATTTATTTTGCTCCTTTGCACCCCATTATTTTTATTTCTACTTTGCACATTCTTCCATTGCAAAACTACCATTCCAGTTTTACTTGCTATATTGTATTTACTTTGCCACCATGGCCTTTTTTGCCTTTACCTCCCTTCTCACCTCATTTGCTCACATTGTATATAGACTTGTTTATACTGTGTTATTGACTGTATGTTTGTTTTACTCCATGTGTCGTTGTATCTGTCGAACTGCTTTGCTTTATTTTGGCCAGGTCGCAATTGTACATGAGAACTTGTTCTCAACTTGCCTACCTGGTTAAATAAAGGTAAAATAAAAAAATTAAAAAAATAAAAAAATTCATTGACACCCAAAATTACTTGTTACATTTTGAATGCTTAGCAGGACAAGAAAACAGTCCAATTCACGCACCTCTCACCCGAACATCCCTGGTCATCCCTACTCATTAAATCAACATCTTTTGTTTGTAAATTATGTCTCAGTGTTGGTGTGCCCCCTGCTTTCCGTAAATACAAAAAAATAGAAAATGGTGCCATCCAGTTTGCTTAATATAAGGAATTTGAAATTATTTATACTTTTACTTTTGATACTGAAGTATATTTTAAACAAAATATTTTTAGACTTTTACTCAAGTAGAATTTTACTGCGTGACTTTTACTTGAGTCATTTTCTATTAAGGTATCTTTACTTTTACTCAAGTAACTCAGTTGGGTACTTTTTCCACCACTGACCACGGATGAGCCCCCAGGCAAAAAAAGAGAGACAGCAGTTGGGACGTTCTGCACTGTATCCGAGTGAGGGTAAATATTGTTGCTGAATAATCGAAACATAACATAACAAGAGACAGTGTGCCAGAGACCATTAGAGCCATACAACAGTTACAGTGCATTCGGAAACTATTCAGACCCCTTGACTTTTTCCACATTTTGCTATGTTAGACTTAATATGTTTTTTCCCCTCAGCAATCCACACACAACACCCCATAATTACAAAGTGATAACAGGTTTTCAGAAATGTTTCCAAATTTATTACAAATAAAATACGGAACTACCTTATTTACATAAGTATTCAGACACTTTGCCATGAGACTTGAAATTGAGCTCAGGTGCATCCTGTTTCCATTGATCATCCTTGAGATGTTTCAACAACTTGATGTTAGTCCACCTGTGGTAAATTCAATTGACAGTGCATGTTAGAGCAAAAACAAAGCCACGAGGTAGAAAGGAATTGCCCTTGGATCTCCGAGACAGGATTGTGTCGAGGCACAGATCTGGGGAAGGGTACCAAAAAATGTCTGCAGTATTGAAGGTCCCCAAGAACACACTGGCCTCCATCATTCTTAAATGGAAGAATTTTGGATCCAACTAGACCCTTTCTAGAGCTGGCCGCCCGGCCAAACTGAGAAATCGGGGGAGAAGGGCCTTCGTTAAGGAGGTGACCAAGAACCTGATGGTCACTCTGACAGAGCTCCAGAGTTCATCTGTGGAGATGGCTGAACCTTCCAGAAGGACAACCATTGTTTGCCAATAGGCACCTAAAGGACTCAGACCATGAGAAACAAGATTCTCTGGTCTGATGAAACCAAGATTGAACTCTCCGGCCTGAATATCAAGCGTCACATCTGGAGGAAACCTGGCACCATCCCCCTACAGTGAAGCATGGTGGAGGCAGCTATGACACCTATGAAGGTGGTTTGAAATGTGGCTTGAAATATCAGAATCAATTTGCTTATTGGCTGTTCGGTCTGCAAAAACAGATTTGAATCTGATATATATATATATATATATAAATATAAAATTGTCACTTCAATGCTAAAGTGTTCAGATGTAGCCTTAAGGCTTTAAAGCTTCCTAACTTCACTGACACTTTGGGAGAAATATCAAAATGTTATTAATTATATTTATGCTTGTTAGTGCTGTAGTAGCTTGATCAATATTTTCTATGTTTTCTACAGTGGCCAACATGATACCCCAGTTTACAGATACATTTCTATAGCAGGTTATGGGAGGTGTGTTACCTGTAATTTATTTTGACACTGAGCAAATTTCAGGTCTTATGAGTATTCTGAGAAACTTTCAGTGCATGTTTACTGTGAATATTGAGGGTGTATCCACTTTAAGTTAAGTTTAGACAGTGGCCAATTAAGCTTTTGTGGCTTTTTGAGCATAATGTAGATTTATCAAAAATGCCAAAACATTTTAAAATAGAAATAGCTAATGACTTATATGATATAGCCTATAATGGCATACAGGGCCTTCAGGCAGTATTCACACATTTTTTCCACATTTTGTTGTGTTACAGACTGAATTTAAAATGTATTACATTTAGATTTTTTGTAACTTGCCTGCACACAATACCCCATAATGTCAAAGTGGAATGCTGTTTTTACAATGATCTTAACAAATAAAAAATGAAAAGCGTACATTTCTTGAGTCAATGAGTATTCAACCAATTTGTTATGGCAAGCCTAAGTAAGCCCAGGAATAAAAATGTGCTTAACAAGTCACATAATATGTTGCATGGACTCACTCTCTGCTTTTTGAAGGACTACCTCATCTCAGTACTCCACACATACAATTATATGTAACACAGGTTGTTGGTGGCACATTAATTAATTGGGGACAATGTGCTCGGGGTAATGACTGGAGCGGAATCAGTGGAATGATATCAAATATGTCAAACACATGTTTTCCAGGTGTTTCATGCCATTTCCATTTGCTCCATTACAGACATTATTATGAACCATTCTCCCCTCAGCAGAGCAGTGAATTTCAAACACAGATTCAAAGACCATGGAGGTTTTCAAATGGCTCGCAAAGAGGGGCACCTATTGGTAGATGGGTGACATACATTTTTTTGATAATGGAATATCCCTTTAACCTGTTGAGTGTAGGGGGCAATATTTTGATGTTTGGATGAAAAACGTACCCAAATAAAAAAAAATATATATATATATATATATTTTGCAATTTGCAATGAAATGTGTGGTTTGTTTGGGTGTGTGTGTGTGTGTGTGTGTTTGTCGGTTTGTTTTGGTGTGTATATATGTATGTGTGTATATATGTATATATATGTGTGTATGTATGTATGTATATATTTTCAATGTTTTTATTCAAATGGAATGGAGTAGAACAGCAAACACACACATGGCCACTGCGCCTGCTACTCCTCTCCATTTCCATATAAAATAGTCATTGGGTGATTTTTGGGCAGGCCCACAACAATGGCCGAGTTGAATGGAACAGCACTTCACCTTAGTGACTGTTCCCTCTGCTCTATACAATACATATATGTTTTTTTATGTGATGATAAAAGGCTCATACAATACAAATATATTTTTTTATGTTTTCTTTTACAGTGATAGCGACTCCGACTGGGAGCCCCCGGTGCCAAGCTGCCCGCTCTACCTCTGCCCCTTCTACTCCTGCCTCCAGTGGTGTTCATTACTGCAGGCATAACTGTGCTTCAGGGCCAAAAGGGCACAGCATGGAGGTGTTGTTGTGTTCTGTGTCGCATGATCTGCACCACTTGTTCAGTTTGCCTCTGCTTTACATCAGAAAGAGACTGCTATGGGACATGGCACAGGCAGCAAAATATTGTGTAGAGGACTTCCAAAGGGTGTACTGGAACAAAAGGAACATTTGTTGTGTAACTGGGAGTCTCGTAAAATCACAAGTGAAATATAGTGAAACACAGCTTAGCCTTTTGTTAATCACCCTGTCATCTCAGATTTTGAAATTATGCTTTACAGCCAAAGCAAGAGAAGCATTTGTGTAAGTTTATCGATAGCCAAGCATTATGTCCAGCTAGCAGCAGGAAGCTTGGTCACGAAAATCAGAAAAGCAATCAAATTAAATTGTTTACCTTTGATGAGCTTCGGATGTTTTCACTCACGAGACTCCCAGTTAGATAGCAAATGTTCCTTTTGTTCCATAAAGATTATTTTTATAGCCGAAAAACCTCAGTTTTTTGTTCACGTTTTGTTGAGAAATCCACCGGAAATTGTGGTCACGACAATGCTGAAACAAACTCCAAATTAGATCCATAATATCGACAGAAACATGGCAAATGTTTTTTATAATCAATCAAGGTGTTTTTCAAATATCTATTCGATAATATATCAACCCGGGACAATTGGCTTTTCAGTAGGAGCGAGAGGAACATTGGCCGCCTTTTGTCTATTACGCACAAATCACTCTGAGAGCCACCACCTGACAACTGACGCAATGTTGTCGTTCACTCGCATTTTTCAAAATAAAAGCCTGAAACTGTCTAGTGGCTGTAGACACATTATGAAAGCCATAGAAAAAGGAATCTGGTTGATATCCCTTTCAATGGGAAATATGAATGCATAGGAACACCGGGGTTTCAAAATAAGAGTCACTTCTTGATTGGATTAAATCCCACCTGTTTCGATCATTTCTAGTGAGATTGATCAGGCCTCATCAGAAAGTTAGCATACAGGGCATTCAACACCATTAAAATATTTCCTCTCCCTTGTCTTTCCTTGACCCTCCTTAAATACCTTTCAAAACATTTCCATCCTTCTGCATACCCAATTTAAATCAGAATAGAGATACAATTAGAATCTCTCCACAGTCTCAAAGAGCATGTAGAAACTTTTCTAACCTCTCTGGATTAAAACCAAATTATGTATTGGATCACAAAAAATGTAACCCCTACATACAGTGTAGTTTAGCAATAAAATTATTTGACAGTGATGTGGACAAATTTGGTTTACATATCCTGAAAGAAAGAAAATCTCACTCCAATACATTTTTATAGAAATTTAGCAAAAATAGATGAGATCTTGCTACCATGGAAAGGAAAATACCTGTCTATTTGTGGACAAAACCCTTATTAGCTCTTTAGTGATATCACAGTCTATGTATTTGATCATGGCGTTGCCTACGTCTAGTGACCTGTTTTTTAAATTATATGAGCAAAAAAATATAAAATTTTATTTAGAATGGCAAGCCAGACAAAATTAAAAGGGCCTTCGTATGTAATGAATATGAAAATGAAATAATCTCCAAAATATTGTTATTTTTTAAATCTATATTCGGAGAGCCTGTTCGTGTCCTGCCCTTGACTTTGGGCATGTGATGTCCATAGCCTCTTCATCGCAAAATGTCCAAATATTCTTTAAATCAAATCAAATGTATTTATTAAGGCCAGTCCTCTTCTTGCTGTGCTGGGTGGAGATTGTAACAGAACATGGCTAAGATGTTCAAATGTTCATTGGTGACCAGCAGGATCAAATAATAATAATCACAGTGGATGTCGAGGGTGCAACAGGTCAGCACCTCAGGAGTAAATGTCAGTTGACTTTTCATAGCCGATCATTCAGAGTATCTCTACCGCACCTGCTGTCTCTAGAGAGTTGAAAACAGCAGGTCTGGGACAGGTAGCACGTCCGGTGAAAAGGTTAGGATTTCATAGCCGCAGGCAGAACAATTGAAACTGGAACAGATGCACAGCCAGGTGGACTGGGGACAGCAAGGAGACATCAGGCCAGGTAGTACTGAGGCATGGTCCTAGGGCTCAGGTCCTCCGAAAGAGAGAGAGAGAGAGTTAGAGAGCATACTTAAATTCACACAGGACACCAGATAAGACAGGAGAAATACTCCAGTTATAACAGATTGACCCTAGCCCCCCGACACAAACAACTGCAGCATAAATACTGGAGGCTGTGACAGGAGTGGTCGGGAGACACTGTGGCCCCATCCGACGATACCCCCGGACAGAGCCAAACAGGCAGAATATAACCCCAACCACTTTGTCAAAGCAACATCTTCGACCACCAACTTACCATCCTTACCATCCTGAGACAAGGCCGAGTATAGCCCACAAAGATCTCCACCACGGCATAACCAAAGGGGGGAACCAACCCAGACAGGAAGACCACATCAAGGTTATAGGGTTAGAGGTAGAGAATCCCAGTGGAGAGAGGGTAACAGGCTAGGCAGAGACAGCAAGGGTGGTTGCTTTGCTCTAGGCGCCTTTCCGTTCACCTTCACACTCCTGGGCCAGACTGCACTCAATCATATGACCTACTGAAGAGATGAGTCTTCAATAAAGACTTAAAGGTTGAGACCGAGCCTGCGTCTCTCACATGGGTAGGCAGACCATTCCATAAAAATGGAGCTCTAAAGGAGAAAGCCCTACCTCCACCTGTTTGTTTAGAAATTATAGGGAAAGTAAGGAGACTTGCGTCTTGTGACCGTAGCGTACGTGTAGGTATGTACGTCAGGACCAAATCGGAAAGATAGTCATGAGCCAGCCCATATAATGCTTTGTAGGTTAGCAGTAAAATCTTGAAATCAGCCCTTGCCTTAGCAGAAAGCCAGTGTTTGAGAGGCTAGCACTGGATTAATATGATCATATTTTTTGGTTCTAGTCATTTTAGCAGCCGTGTTTAGCACTAACTGAAGTTTATTTAGTGCTTTATCTGGGTATCCAGAAAGTGGAGCATTGCAGTAGTCTAACCTAGAAGTGACAAAAACATGGACTATTCTTTCTGCATCATTTTGACAGAAAGTTTCAGATTTTTTGCAATTTTTCATGGATGGAAAAAAAAAAAAAAAAAAAAAAAAAAAAAAAAAAAAATCTGTCCTTGAAACACACTGATATGTTCGTCAACAGAGAGATCAGGGTCCAGAGTAACGCCGAGGTCCTTCAAAGTTTTATTTGAGACGACTGTACAACCATCAACATTAATTGTCAGTTTCAACTTGTCAGATCTCTTTGTTTCTTGGGGAAATCAAGAAGCATCTCTGTTTTGTCTGAGTTTAAAAGTAGAACATTTGCAGCCATCCACAGGCTTCCAGCGAGGGCAATTTTGGGGCTTCACCATGTTTCATTGAAATGTACATGTCATCAGCATAGCAGTGAAAGTTAACATTATGTTTCCAAATGACATAACCAAGAGGTAAAATATATAGTGAAAACAATAGTGGTCCTAAAATGGAACCTTGTTGGAACACCGAAATTTACAGTTGATTTGTAAGAGGACACACCATCCACAGAGTTAAACTGATATCTTTCCAACAGATAAGATCTAAATCAGGCCAGAACTTGTCCGTGTAGACCAATTGGGTTTCCAATCTCTCCAAAAGAATGTCATGATCGATGATATCAAAAGCAGCACTAAGGTCCAGGAGGACGAGGACAGATGCAGAGCATCAGTCTGACACCATTAAAAAGTAATTTACCACCTTCACAAGTGCAGTCTCAGTGCTATGATGGGGTCTAAAACAGGACTGAAGCGTTTCGTATACATTGTTTGTCTTCAGGAAGGCAGTGATTTGCTGTGCAACAGCTTTTTCAAAAAATGTTGAGAGGATTGGGAGATTCGATATAGGCCGAAAGTTCTTTATATTTTCTGGGTCAAGGTTATGCTTTTTCAAGAGAGGCTTTATTGTTGCCACTTTTAGTGGCGTTTGGTACACATCCAGTGGATAGAAAGCCATTTGTTATGTTCAACATAGGAGGGCCAAGCACAGGAAGCAGCTCTTTCAGTAGTTTAGTTGCAATAGGGTCCAGTATGCAGCTTGAAGGTTTAGAGGCCATGATTATTTCCATCCTTGTGTCAAGGGATATAGTACTAAAACACTTGAGTGTTCCCTTGATTCTAGGTGCGGGCAGAGTTGTGCTGACCCAGAACAACTGAGCTTTGTAGGAATACGCAGATTGTGAAAGGAATCCGTAATTTGCTTTCTAATGATCATGATCTTATCACTGCTGAAGTGAAAGCCGTCCTCTCTTGGGGAATGCTGCTTTTTTAGGTAGCTTTGCGACAGTTTCAAAAATACATTTTGGACTGTTCTTATTTTCCTCAATTAAGTTGGAAAAATAGGATGATCGAGCAGTAGTGAGGCCTCTTTGATACTGCACGGTCCTGTCTTTCCAAGCTAGTCGGAAGACTTCCAGTTTGGTGTGGCGCCATTTCCGTTCCATTTTTCTGGATGCTTTACTTCAGAGCTCAGGTATTTTCTGTATACCAGGGAGCTAGTTTCTTATGACAAATGTTTTTTGTCTTTAGGGGTGCGACTGTATCTAGTATATTGTGCAAGTTTAAATGATTTTTGTACTTTGACATCCTTGGGTAGGTGGAGGGAGTCCGATAGGAATTTAGGGAAGGAGGAGCACTGTATATGGCGCACGAGGCCTGTAAACATTAGCTATAAAAAGTGATTGAGTAGGCTGCATAGATTTCATGACGCGAAGCTCAAAAGATAATTTTTTGGGGGGGTGAATTGAAATTTGCTATCATAAATGTTAGCAATACCTCCGCCTTTGCGGGATGCACAACATCAATTGAGCTCCCAAGTTTAGATATGAAGAATAACCTCATACAATGCAATGGGAAATTATTTTCACTTGAAGTGCTGGTACTGCTTGATCTGTGGCATCGGCCTGAAGTATGGAGTCAGGTGTTGTTGCCAGCCATAGCTTTCCACCAGAACCGTACCATCCTCCAGTCTAACCAGCTGTGGGATGTTGACCCGTCACAGTGCTGTCCTTCACAACACCAGCAATCTCAGACAAATTGTTCACTCTGGTCTTTCTGAAGCGCTGCTTGATGAGGCTGAAGCACCAGTCGGGGGCAAACTTGGTGTGGCCTGTGATCAGGAGGTGAAGGTCCAGACTGTGGTGGAGCTTGTGCATGGTCCACCAGTTGGACAAACTTGTTTTTGTTTTGGCGACTGCTGTTATCACAATTCAGGTCCGCACATGTTTTCGAAATTCAGTTGTTGGTGATGAAATGGTGCATGTTATTGATAACAGTGCTGCTGCCTTTGCTTGCTTGGGCGAGCTCTCTTTTTGATGGTAGGCATTATACCATTCTCCTTGTATGACTGGTGCAGGACAGTCAGGTGTGTTGTGCTGATGCTAAAAGACCAAATCCAGATACAAGTATTTCAGCATTGATATGAAATGGCATTCTGAGATTTCACCAAACATAATGTTAGCTAGCTAGCTAGCCGTCAGCTGGCTAGCTAACAACAAGCTCGCAATACACACTGATTGTCATAGCTACCAGACTAACATTTAGGCTATACCTAGCAATGCAAAATGTCATTGTGAGAAAACATCACTAATGTTACATACAATTCATACACATAAATGAAGCCAGCAAGCCAGCCATCTAATCTCAGCTAACTTTAGCTAGCTAATAGCAAACTTTAACTTCGGGTCTTTAGTTTAGACATGTCATGTTAACTTTAGCTAGCTAAAAAATGAACTGAAATCCAATCCATAGGGTAATGTTACAAAAAGATTGTTATAGTTAACCAAATAAGTTAGGTTCAATGATAATGTTATCTAGCAAGCCAGTCATCGAGCTGACAGCAATTATTAACTTGCAATGAAAACAACTTTCTGAGAAAATTTGAAATGTATAATATCTGAAACTGTATTTAGATTCTTACCTGGATACATGGATTAAAGCTTCACGGCACACTTCAACCCCTTTCATTAAATAGACATCCCTCCTGTGTCGTTTCCGTTTAGTTTGCACAGTTTGTTTGGCCCGTTTTTTTTCCACTGATTTCAAAACTCGGTCAACATCTTCGGTGGCAACACTGTTGATCGCCGTTTCTTCCCCATCACTGTCATCAGAAAATTTTACAAAGTCTCCTTCAATGGCAAAACTCTCTGACTCTGAAAATGAATCAGACAATGAAAAAATGAACAATTTCAGAGAGTCATCATGGCATGATCGTCATCCAGAAAGTCGTCCATCACAACTTTTTCTCACTGACCTTTGTCGATAGCGCCTGATAAATTCAGGGCAGCAATGTTATTGAGAGCAGCAGCAACATATTTGCAGTTCTCCACCAACGTTATATCTTTATAAAAAACTGCAGTAGAAAGGATTATCTACACACAACGAGCATCTCGTTTTATAGACACAAGAACAATCTGAAACACATCTCTCGGCATTTCCAGCCCACTCATTATCTCAGCCAATCATGGCTAGCGGGAAGGTTCCTGACTTTTTCTTTGGCTAAACCAACTAGGCACGTAATTTAACAACTTTATTCATATTTACAGATGGCATAAAGGTTTGTTATTAAGGCACATGAAAGTCCACATGTTCGAGAAGGCATTTCTGCCCAAAAACGATTTTTGATAACAAAAACATGCGACATACGCCTAGTTTCCTGAATCGGGTCACATACAGTGGGGAGAACAAGTATTTGATACAAAGCCGATTTAGCAGGTTTTCCTACTTACAAAGCATGTAGAGGTCTGTAATTTTAATCATAGGTACACTTCAACTGTGAGAGACGGAATCTAAAACAAAAATCCAGAAAATCACATTGTATGATTTAAGTAATTAATTAGCATTTTATTGCATGACATAAGTATTTGATACATCAGAAAAGCAGAACTTAATATTTGGTACAGAAACCTTTGTTTGAAATTACAGAGATCATACGTTTCCTGTAGTTCGGGACCAGGTTTGCACACACTGCAGCAGGGATTTTTGCCCACTCCTCGATACAGACCTTCTCCAGATCCTTCAGGTTTCAGGGCTATTGCTGGGCAATAAGATTTTCTATTGGGTTCAGGTCTGGACACTGGCTAGGCCACTCCAGGACCTTGAGTAGCTTCTTACGGAGCCACTCCTTAGTTGCCCTGGCTATGTGATTCGGGTTGTTGTCATGCTGGAATACCCAGCTACGACACATCTTCAATGCTCTTACTGAGGGAAGGAGGTTGTTGGCCAAGATCTCGCGATACATAGCCCCATCCATCCTCCCCTCAATACGGTGCAGTCGTCCTGTCCCCTTTGCAGAAAAGCATCCCAAAAAATGATGTTTCCACCTCCATGCTTCATGGTTGGGATGGTGTTCTTGGGGTTGACCTCATCCTTCTTCTTCCTCCAAACACGGCGAGTTGCGTTTAGACCAAAAAGCTCTATTTTTGTCTCATCAGACCACATGACCTTCTCCCATTCCTCCTCTGGATTATCCAGATGGTCATTGGCAAACTTCAGACGGGCCTGGACATGCGCTGGCTTGAGAAGGGGGACCTTGCTTGCGCTGCAGGATTTTAATCCATGAAGGCGTAGTGTGTTACTAATGGTTTTCTTTGAGACTGTGGTCCAGGCTCTCTTCAGGTCATTGACCAGGTCCTGCCGTGTAGTTCTGGGCTGATCCCTCACCTTCCTCATGATCATTGATGCCGCACAAGGTGAGATATTGCATGGAGCCCCTGACAGAGGGTGATTGACCGTCATCTTGAACTTCTTCCATTTTCTAATAATTGCGCCAAACAGTTGTTGCCTTCTAAACAAGCTGCTTGCCTATTGTCCTGTAGCCCATCCCAGCCTTGCGCAGGTCTACAATTACATACCCCTGATATCCTTACACAGCTCTCTGGTCTTGGCCATTGTGGAGAGGTTGGAGTCTGTTTGATTGAGTGTGTGAACAGGTCTTTTATACAGGTGTAACGGTTTTCTAGAAGGTGATGAAGGAGAGTCGGACCAAACTGCAGCGTGTCGATTGAGATTCACGTTTAATCAAATAAAAAAACACGAACACTACACAAAACAATAAACGTAATCGAAACCGAAACAGCCTATCTAGTGCAAACTAACCGAGAGTACACATAGGACACTAAGGACAATCACCCACAACAAACTCAAAGAATATGGCTGCCTAAATATGGTTCCCAATCAGAGACAACGATAAGCACCTGCCTCTGATTGAGAACCATTCCAGACAGCCATAGACTTTGCTAGATAACCCACTAAGCTACAATCCCAATACCACCACCAAAACCCCAAGACAAACACACCACAATTACAAAAACCCCATGCCACACCCTGGCCTGACCAAATACATAAAGATAAACACAAAATACTTTGACCTGGGCGTGACAACAGGTAACGAGTTCAAACAGGTGCAGTTAATACAGGTAATGAGTGGAGAACAGGAGGGCTTCTTAAAGAAAAACTAACAGGTCTGTGACAGCTGGAATTCTTACTGTTTGGTAGGTGATCAAATACTTATGTCATGCAATAAAATGCAAATAAATTTCTTAAAAATCATACAATGTGATTTTCTGGATTTTTTTTCAGATTCTGTCTCACACAGTTGAAGTGTACCTAGGATTAAAAAAATACAGACCTCTACATGCTTTGTAAGTAGGAAAACCTGGAAAACAGCGACAGTGTGTCAAATACTTGTTCTCCCCACTGTTTGTAGCACATTTTTGGTCACAGGTCCAGGAATGGCTGAAGAATTTCAAAATTTACCTAGAGCTAACACTGCATACAGCAATACTGGGTGATTTGAAAAGTCATAGTCAATCGATCAGTAATATAATCATTATTTTAGAAAAATGTTTATCTTTAAATTACAATCTGTAGAAACTATGAGAATAGAAAGGTTCAGAATAACTTTTGTGAAGCATCACAGCACAGTTAAATCTATGGCAAATATAAATCCAATATGGATAGAATGGAGCGTCTAATAACAAGAAAACAAATGTAAAATATATGGGGTCTGTAAAATGTATACTATAGGTTAAGAACATCTGAAATAGCACAGTTGCAAATATATGGCAAATAGAAATCAAAATGGATGGTCATCAGAAAAAGAGGAAGGCTAAAAACAAACAAAATATAACTAACTATTGTACCTATTGTAACTATTGTGTCTATAAAATGTATATAGTATGTAGAAGCTGGAAGGAGAAGCCTAGGTGTTATTGTTTATTATTTTACTCCAATTGAAGTCGAAGGTTTACATACACTTAGGTTGGAGACATTAAAACTAGTTTTTCAACCACTTTCAAATGCATTGTTAATCTTGAAACTAGGGGTCACTATTTTCATTTTTGGAAAAATAACGTTCCCAAAGTAAACGGGCTATTTTTCAGGACCAGCTAATAGAATATGCATATCATTGACAGCTTAGGTTGGAAAACACTCTAAAGTTTCCAAAACTGTAAAAATATTGTCTGTGAGTACAACAGAACTGATATGACAGGCGAAAGCCTGAGAAAAATACAATCAGGAAGTGACTCTTATTTAGAAACCTCTGCGTTCCTATGCGTCCCTATTGAGCAGTGAAAGAGATATCAACCAGATTCCTTTTTTTCTATGGCTTCCCTGATGTCTAGTGTCACAAGACAGTTTCAGGCTTTAATTTTGAAAAAGTGCGTGAGCAACAACATTGCGTCAGTGGTCAGCTGTGGGCTCTCAGAGTGATATGTGCGTAATAGACAAAGGCGGCACTCCTACTAAGAATCCAACTGTCCCGGTTGATATATTATCGAATAGATATTTGAAAAACACCTTGAGGATTGATTATAAAAAACGTTTGCCATGTTTCTGTCGATATTATGGATCTAATTTGGAACATTTTTCGCTATTGTCGTGATCGCAATTTCAAGTTGATTTCTCAGCCAAACGTGAAGAACAAACGGAGCTATTTCGGCTACAAAAATAATCTTTATGGAAAAAAGGAACATTTGCTATCTACCTGGGAGTCTCGTGAGTGAAAACATCCGAAGCTCATCAAAGGTAAATGATTTAATTGGATTGCATTTCGGATTTTCGTGACCAAGCTGCCTGCTGCTAGCTAGGCATAATGCTATGCTAGGCTATTGATAAACTTACACAAATGCTTTTCTTGCTTTGGCTGTAAAGCATGATGACAGGGTGATTAACACTAAGTTGACTGTGCCTGTAAACAGCTGGGAAAATACCAGAAAATTATGTCTTGGCTTTAGAAGCTTCTCATAGGCCTACCTTCAAACTCAGTGCCACGATGCTTGACATCATGGGAAAATCAAAAGAAATCAGCCAAGACATCAGAAAAAAAGTGTAGACCTCCACACATCTGGTTCATGCCTGGGAGCAATTTCAAAACGACTGAAGGTACCACGTTCATCTGTACAAACAATAGGACGCAAGTATAAACACCATGGGACAACGCAGCCGTCATACCTGTCATGGCTGTTGAAAGGCGAGGACCAAGGTGCAGTGTGGTGAGCATACATTTTCTTCATTAATCAAAATGACACCGAACAAAACAATAAACACTACCAAAAAATAAACCGTGAAGCTCAAAGACTATGTGCCCTAAACAACTTCCCACAAACACAGGTGGAAAGAAGAGCTACGTAAGTATGGTTCCCAATCAGAGACAACGATAGACAGCTGTCTCTGATTGAGAACCATACCCGGCCAAAACATAGAAATTGAAAATCATAGAAACACAACACATAGAATAACCTCCCCAACTCAAAATAGAGGGGATCTCTAAGGTCAGGGCGTGACAATACCGCTCAGGAAGGAGACGCATTCTGTCTCCTAGAGATTAACGTATTTTGGTGCAAAAAGTGCAAATCAATCCCAGGTCCAACAGCAAAGGACCTTGTGAAGATGGAGGAAAAAGGTACAAAAGTATCTTTATCCACAGTAAAACGAGTCCTATTTCAACATAACCTGAAAGGCCGATCAGCAAGGAAGAAGCCACTGCTCCAAAACCACCATAAAAAGCAACATCATGTTGTGGGGGTGCTTTGCTGCAGGTGGGACTGGTGTTGTGTTGTTTTAAATGAACCATTATACAAGGTTTGTCTGTTGAAATGTGGTTACCATGATGACATTATCCTTTCACCCTCAAAACAACAGTTTACCAACGTAATTCCCTTTTTTAAATACAATCTATTTTCCATGTAGATACCACGTCACAATACATTGACAATCAAGATGGTGCCGACAAAGATGGTCGCCTCGCTTCGAGTCCTTAGGAAACTATGCAGTATTTAGTTTATGTATTATTTATTGCATTGTTCCCCCAGGAAATCTTAAGTCTTATCTAATACTACTGCCGGGAAGGAAGAAATATGGGATATAAGAGTGACGTCAACTTACCAACATTGCGACCAGGAATATGACTTTCCCGAAGCTGATCCTCTGTTCGGACCACCACCCAGAACAATGGATCTAATCCCAGATACCTACCCAAAACAATGGTGCACATCGCCCACCGCTTCCGAGTACACTACTCACCAATATCCAGTCTCTTGACAACAAGGAAGACGAAATTCTAGCAAGGGTTGCCTCCTAGAGAGAAATCAGAGATTGTAACATTCACTGTTGTCGGAATCGGTTCAGCCACAAGGCTTCTCCATGCATCGCGCCAACAGAGATAATCACCTTTCTGGGAAGAGGAAAGGTGGGGTGTATGCTTCATGGTTAACGACTCATGGTGTAATCATAACAACATACAGGAAATCAAGTTATTTTGCTCACCCGACCTAGAATTCCTTCCAATCAAATGCCAGCCATATTACCTCCCAAGAGAATTCTCATCAGTTATCATCACAGCTGTGTACATTCCCCCTCAAGCAGACACCAAGATGGCCCTCAAGGAACTTCCCTGGACTCTATATGAACTGGAAACCATATATCCCGAGGCTGCATTTATTGTAGCTGAGGATTTTAAACATGCAAATTGGAAAAAAAGCTACCTAAATTCTATCAGCATATTGATTGCACTGAACTGTGCATGGGGGGAATACACTTGATCACTGCTACTCTAACTTCTGCAATGCATACAAAGCCTTCCCCTGCCGTCCCTTTGGCAAATTCGACCACGAAGCCATCTTGCTCCCACCGTCTTATAGGCAGAAACTCAAACAGGATGTACCAGTGAGTAAAACCATTCAACGCTGGTCTGACCAATCGGAATCCACGCTTCAAGATTGTTTTGATCTTTCGGACTGGGATATGTTCCGGTCAGCCTCAAAGAACAACATCGACCTATACACTGACTCGGTGAGTGAGTTTATTAGGAAGTACATTGGCAATCTCACTAGCATAAAGACCTCCTCCATTCCTGTCATTATTGAAAGAGATCGTGACACCTCACATCTCAAAATAGGGCTACTTAATGTTTAGATCCCTTACTTCAAAGGCAATTATAGTCAATTAACTAATCACTGATCATAATCTTGATGTGAATGGCCTGACTGAAACATGGCTTAAACCTGATTAATTTACTGTGTTAAATGAGGCCTCACCTCCTGGCTACACTAGTGACCATATCCCCCGTGCATCCCGCAAAGGCGGAGGTGTTGCTAACATTTACGATTGCAAATTTCAATATACCAAAAAAAAAATGTTTTCGTCTTTTGAGCTTCTAGTCATGAAATCTATGCAGCCTACTCAATCACTTTTTATAGCTACTGTTTACAGGCATCCTGGGCCATATACAGCATTCCTCATTGAGTTCCCTGAATTCCTATCGGATGTTGTAGTCATAGCAAATAATATTCAAATTTTTGGTGACTTTAATATTCACATGGAAAGACCCACTCCAAAAGGCTTTCGAAGCCATCATCGACTCAGTGGGTTTTGTCCAACATGTCTCTGGACCTACTCACTGTCACAGTCATACTCTGGACCTAGTTTTGTCCCATGGAATAATGTTGTGGATCTAAATGTTTTTCCTCATAATCCTGGACTATCGGACCACCATTTTATTACGTTTGGCATTGCAACAAATAATCTGCTCAGACCCCAACCAAGGAGCATCAAAAGTCATGCTATAAATTCACAGACAACATAAAGATACCTTGATAACCCTCCAGACTCCCTCTGTCTACCCAAGGATGTCAGAGGACAAAAATACATTAACCACCTAACTGAGGAACTCAATTTTAACCTTGTGCAATACACTAGATGCAGTTGCACCCCTAAAAACTAAAAACATTTCTCATAAGAAATTAGCTCCCTGGTATACAGAAAATACCGAGCTCTGAAGCAAGCTTCCAGAAAATTGGAACGGAAATGGCGCCACACCAAACTGGAAGTCTTCCGACTAGCTGGGAAAGACAGTACCGTGCAGTATCGAAGAGCCCTTACTGCTGCTCGATCATCCTATTTCTCCAACTTAATTGAGGAAAATAAGAACAATCCAAAATTTATTTTTGATACTGTCGCAAAGCTAACTAAAAAGCAGCATTCCTCAAGAGAGGATGGCTTTCACTTCAGCAGTAATAAATTCATGAACTTCTTTGAGGAAAAGATCATGATTATTATAAAGCAAATTACGGACTCCTCTTTAAATCTGCGTGTTCCTTCAAAGCTCAGTTGTCCTGAGTCTGCACAGCTCTGCCAGGACCTATGATCAAGAGAGACACTCAAGTGTTTAGTACTATATTTCTTGACACAATGATGAAAATAATCATGGCCTCTAAACCTTCAAGATGCATACTGGACCCTATTCCAACATACTGGACCCTATTCCAGCTGCTTCCTGTGCTTGGCCCTCCTATGTTGAACATAATAAACGGCTCTCTATCCACCGGATGTGTACCAAACTCACTAAAAGTGGCAGTAATAAAGCCGCTCTTGAAAAAGCCAAACCTTGACCCAGAAAATATAAAGAACTATCGGCCTAAATCGAATCTTCCATTCCTCTCAATATTTTAGAAAAGGCTGTTGCGCAGCAACTCAATGCCTTCCTGAAGACAAACAATGTATATGAAATGCTTTAGTCTGGTTTTAGAACCCATCATAGCACTGAGACGGCACTTGTGAAGGTGGTAAATTACCTTTTAATGGCATCAAGCCTTGACTTTGCATCTGTCCTCGTGCTCCTAGACCTTAGTGCTTCTTTTGATACCATTGATCACCACATTATTTTGGAGAGAATGGAAACACAAATTGGTCTACACAGACATGTTCTGGCCTGGTTTAGATCTTATCTGTCGGAAAGATATAATTTTGTCTCTGTGAATGGTGTGTCCTCTGACAAATCAACTGTAAATTTCGGTGTTCCTCAAGGTTCCGTTTTAGGACCACTATTGTTTTCACTATATATTTTACCTCTTGGGGATGTCATTCGAAAACATAATGTTAACTTTCACTGCTATGCGGATGACACACAGCTGTACATTTCAATGAAATATGGTGGAGCCCCAAAATTGCCCTCGAAGCCTGTGTTTCAGACATAAGGAAGTGGATGGCTGCAAACTTTCTACTTTTTCTACTTCTACTTCTACTTTTAATCTCAGACAAAACAGAGATGCTTCTTTTAGGTCCCGAGAAACAAAGAGATCTTCTGTTGAATCTGACAATTAATCTTAATGGTTGTACAGTCGTCTCAAAGTTTCTGCTTTTTGCAATGTTACGTAGATGGAAAAAAGCTGTCCTTGAAACAGTCTTCAGGACCTCTGCATTACTTTGGACCCTGATCTCTCTTTTGACGAACATATCAAGACTGTTTCAAGCTTTTTTCCATCTACGTAACATTGCAAAAAACAGACATTTTCTGTCCAAAAATGATGCAGAAAAATTAATCCATGCTTTTGTTACTTCTAGGTTAGACGACTGCAATGCTCTACTTTCCGGCTACCCGGATAAAACACTAAATAAACTTTAGTTAGTGCTAAATACGGCTGCTAGAATCCTGACTAGAACAAAAAAAATTTGATCATATTACTCCAGTGCTAGCCTCCCTACACTGGCTTCCTGTCAAGGCAAGGGCTGATTTCAAGGTTTTACTGCTAACCTACAAAGCGTTACATGAGCTTGCTTACATGAGCTTGCTCCTACCTATCTCTCTGATTTGGTCCTGCCGTACATACCTACACGTACGCTACGGTCACAAGACGCAGGCCTCCTAATTGTCCCTAGAATTTCTAAGCAAACAGCTGGAGGCAGGGCTTTCTCCTATAGAGCTCCATTTATGGAATGGTCTGCCTACCCTTGTGAGACGCAAACTCGGTCTCAACCTTTAAGTCTTTACTGAAGACTCATCTCTTCAGTGGGTCATATGATTGAGTGTAGTCTGGCCCAGGAGTGTGAAGGTGAATGGAAAGGCTCTAGAGCAACGAACCGCCATTGCTGTCTCTGCCTGGCCAGTAATATTACAGGAGCTGAGTCACTGGCTTACTGGTGCTCTTTCATGTAGTCCCTAGGAGGGGTGCGTCACTTGAGTGGGTTGAGTCACTGATGTGATCATCCTGTCTGGTTTAGCGCCCCCCCTTGGGTTGTGCCGTGGCAGAGATCTTTGTGGGCTATACTCGGCCTTATCTCAGGATGGTAAGTTGGTGGTTGAATATATCCCTCTTGTGGTGTGGGGGCTGTGCTTTGGTAAAGTGGGTGGGGTTATATCCTTCCTGTTTGGCCCTGTCCGGGGGTATCATCGGATGGGGCCACAGTGTCTCCTGGCCCCTCCTGTCTCAGCTCAGTATTTATGCTGCAGTAGTTTATGTGTCAGGGGGCTAGGGTCACTTTGTTATATCTGGAGTACTTCTTCTGTCTTATCCGGTGTCCTGTGTGAATTTAAGTATGCTCTCTCTAATTCTCTTTCTCTCTCTCTCAAAGGACCTGAGCCCTAGGACCATGCCTCAGGACTACCTGACATGATGCCTCCTTGCTGTCCCCAGTCCACCTGGCCGTGCTGCTGCTCCAGTTTCAACTGTTCTGCCTGTGATTATTATTATCTGACCATGCAGGTCATTTATGAACATTTGAACAACTTGGCCATGTTCTGTTATAATCTCCACCTGGCACAGCCAGAAGAGGACTGGCCACCCCTCATAGCCTGGTTCCTCTCTAGGTTTCTTCCTAGGTTTTGGCCTTTCTAGGGAGTTTTTCCTAGCCACCTGCATTGCTTGCTGTTTGGGGTTTTAGGCTGGGTTTCTGTACAGCACTTTGAGATATCAGCTGATGCACGAAGGGCTATATAAATCAATTTGATTTGATTGGATATGTTACTATTAAAACCTACTCCAACAAGGAACCGAGGATGGATGGCAGCATTCGCGCAAACCTGAAAGCGCGAACCAACACACTTAACAATGAAAAAAGGTCTGGGAATATGGCTGAATATAACAGTGTAGTTATTCATTCCGCAAGGCAGTCAAACAAGTGAAATGCCGGTACAGGGACAAAGTGGAGTCGCAATTCAACGGCTTAAACACGAGTCGTATGTGGCAGGGTCTAAAGTAAATCACGGACTACAAAAAGAAATCCAGCCACGTCACTCTTCCAGATAAACTAAACAGTAGAGAAGGTGGAGAGTTAAGTTCCTCGGCATACACATCACAGACGAACTGAAATGGTCCACCCACACAACAGTGTGGTGAAGAAGGCGCAACAGCACCTCTTCAACCCCTGATTAACTTTTATAGATGTATAATCTGGAGCATCCTGTTGGGGTGTATCAAAGCCTGGTACGGCAACTGCACCACCGTCAACCGCAAGGCTCTCCAGAGGGTAGTGCAGTCTGCACAACACTTCACCGGGGGCAAACTACCTGCCCTCCATGACACCTATAGAACCGGATGTCACAGGACGGCCAAAAAGATCATCAAGGACAACAACCACCCGAGCCACTGCCTGGTCACACCGCTACCATCCAGAAGGCGAGGTCAGTACAGGTGCATCAAAGTTGCCACCGAGAGACTGAAGAACAGCTTCTGTCTCAAGGCCATCAGACTGCTAAATAGCAATCATTAACTCAGATAGGCTACTGCCAACATTGAGACCTAATCACTAGCCACTTTAATAAATGTATCAGTAGTCACTTTAAACAATGCCACGTTAAATAATGTTTACATATCTTACCTTACTCATCTCATACGTACAAGATCAGATCAAATTGTTTGACACATTTATGTAGAAATCCAGGTAATTCCAAAGGGTTCACATACTTTTTCTTGCAATTGCACATACTGTATACTATCTATTGCACCTTGTCTATGTCGCTCGGCCATCACTTATCCATATATTTATATGTACATATTCTCATTCACCCCTTTTGATTTAGGTAGCTGTTGGGGAATTGTTAGATTTCTTGTTAGATATTACTGCACTGTTGGAACAAGAAGCACAAGCATTTCTTTACACATGGTTAGCAGATGTTAATGTGAGTGTATGTGACGAATAAAATTTGATTTGACAAATTACGTTCAAACAATGTTTATTCAACCAGTTTTTGCCCAGTGAGGGTGTCCTTTTGTGTTCTCATTTATAGCATTTCAAAATAGAACATCGCATCTGAATCGCTTTGTGCCTCTGAAAGTGTAGTGACACAATATCCTACCGTAAATTACATGTTTGCTTGATATATTATATACCTATTGTGTTTTTCCTTGAATGCTTTGTACAACTACTGGCTGGTGAATGTCATTAACACATTTGAAAAATGCTTTTCTATCAGACATAGTGTTTTAACAGTTCCCTTATCATGGTATACTCCTGTACCTTTATTATCTGCACATATTGCCAATGAACATTCAGACAATTTTCATTGCTCGAGTGATGTGGATCTAGCAAAAAATAGAACAGAGCGTATCTGTATTTGTGGAGTAAATCCAAACTCTAACCTTGTGGCGTTACTGTTAACCTGTTGCCTGTGATGTCCGAACAAAGTGCTTCTGTCTAAGTGGCCGTTGATTTAGCTGAATAAGACATCCATTGCAGATGCAAGCCGGAGTGTATTGCCGACATGCAAGGGGGATTTAGCTATTGCACTCTCTAGGCCCCCGCTGAGGAAGCATAGTGATGCTGCATTAGCTCAAATCTCGGGAGACTCCCTGGAGCTGCAGCGCCATAGAGCTCTCTCAGAGAACACATTCAAGAGAGCATAGAGCAGAGTGATGGCAGACCACCAGGGAACAAAAATTTGATTAACATAATACGCCATCATGTGTCAGTCACGTGTGGCATTGCAAACAACAAATGCATGACACTTACGATGTAAAGATGGAGTACTAGCTCCCTCAGATCTGGGCAAATGAGTCTCTGCGTGTCTCTGCTATTCACACAGACTATAACTGCATTTGTCCTGGTTGCTGGCAAAGGAAATTTCATGGCCGGTAGCCCTTAGAAGGAACACTTTCCAAGGACTGGGACACTTATCTGTGCCAGGGTAGATAGTGCAGAGCCAGCAAGATTTGCTCTCCATTGTACTACAGTACCACAACGTATTGCGTAGGCTGCATGGACATTTTTTTCACATGGCACTGCACCAGGCCTCAGCAGGTTTGAAGTCAGAAGAGCTTGATTTTTCCAAATCCAATATTCTGTTCTCAGAACGCCACAACTCAAAAAAATATTTTTATTCTTTTGTCTATTGGGGTTTTGCTTGTCTATTGATGTGAATCATTGGAGGCTCTTCAGATGAGGAAGTCGACAACCAGATCTGCAGGGCATAAAATGTGGTGAGTAGTTGACTCAAAGAGAGAGAAAGACAATAGTTTAACAGTTTTGAACAAATTACTTTCTAAAAAAAATGGAGGAGCAAAAGGGAGAAAGAGATATTTTTCGTCATTTTTTTTACTCTTACTTCCTTAGCTAGCAAATGCAGCTAGCTAGTTTTGCCTACACAAACACCCAGCTCATACAGAGTAATGCTATGTTAGCTACTGTAGCTGGCTAGGACAATCCAACTGTGGAACTCATCCAAGTCAGGTGTTTCTCATTCATTGCCACCATGGGCCGCCGGTGTAACTGCTAAACTGCTTAATACACTGTACTGCATAATTGTAGCGGATTTACTAACGTGTTATTGGCTATGTTGACTGTGATGTTACTTTAGCTAATATGGTGACAACGTTGTAGGCTGTGTAACGTTTATGATATGAAGGTTTGGCTTGGAAAGGTTTTTTCGCCTGGTCACAGACACCTGATGTCTTGTGCAATGAAGTCCACAAGCAAAGGGAAAAGGTGAGAGGAGGGGAGTGCATAGATGCGAAAAGGAATACAATGACATGTTTGTATGTGATGATGAAAGGGGTTTGATCAGGGGTGAATTCATTTAGCTGATTCTGTTAAATTAACATACTTGAATTTGTCCATTTAGAAACTTGTTTGCAACTGTTGGACTAATGATTACACCCTAGATCAGCTAGATGCAGGCAAGAGGCGGTATTTAATGTGTCACTGTCTGTCCATGTTTCACTGTATGTCACCTCAAATCTTTCTTTCGACCTGTATGCACCTACAGTTGAAGTAGGAAGTTTACAAACACCTTAGCCAAATATATTTAATCTCAGTTTTTCACAATTCCTGACATTTAATCCTAGTAAAAAGTCCCTGTTTTAGGTCAGTTAGGATCACCACTTTATTTTAAGAATGTGAAATAATAGTAGAGAGAATTATTTATTTCAACTTGTATTTCTTTCATCACATTCCCAGTGGGTTAGAAGTTTTACATACACTCAATTAGTATTTGGTAGCATTGCCTTTAAATTGTTTAACGTGAGTCAAACGTTTCGGGTAGCCTTCCACAAGCTTCCCACAATAAGTTGGGTGCATTTTGGCCATTCCTCCTGACAGAGCTGGTGTAACTGAGTCAGGTTTATAGGCATCCTTGCTCGCACACACTTTTTCAGTTCTGCCGACAAATGTTCTATAGGATTGAGGTCAGGGCTTTATGATGGCCACTCCAATACCTTGACTTTGTTGTCCTTAAGCCATTTTGCCACAACTTTGGAAGTATGCTTGGGGTCATTGTTCATTTGGAAGACCCATTTGCGACCAAGCTTTAACTTCCTGACTGATGTCTTGAGATGTTGCTTCAATATATCCACGTCATTTTCTTCTTCATGATGCCATCTATTTTGTGAAGTGCACCAGTCCCTCCTGCAGCAAAGCACCCCCACAACATGATGCTGCCACACCCATGCTGCACTGTTGGGATGGTGTTCTTCGGCTTGCAAGCCTTCCACTTTTTCCTCCAAACATAACAATGGCCATACAGTTCTATTTTTGTTTCATCAGACCAGAGGACATTTCTCCAAAAAGTACGATCTTTGTCCCCATGTGCAGTTGCAAACTGAAATCGGACTTTTTTATGGCGGTTTTGGAGCAGTGGCTTCTCCCTTGCTGAGCGGCCTTTCAGGTTATGTTGATGTAGGACTCGTTTTACTGTGGATATAGATACTTTTGTACCTCTTTCCTCCAGTATCTTTGCAAGGTCCTTTGCTGTTGTTCTGGGATTGATTTGCACTTTTTGCACCAAAGTACGTTCATCTCTAGGAGACAGAACGCGTCTCCTTCCTGAGCGGTTGGACAGCTGCATGGTACTGTGGTGTATATACTTGCATACTATTGCACAGATTAACGTGGTAGCTCCAGGCGTTTGGAAATTGCTCCCAAGGATGAACCAGACTTGTGGAGGTCTACAATTTTTTTCTGAGGTCTTGGCTGATTTCTTTTGATTTTCCCTTAAAGACATGCCATAATTTTCTGGAATTTTCCAAGCTGTTTACAGGCACAGTCAACGTTGTGTATGTAAACTTGTGACTCACTGGAATTGTGATACAGTGAATTATAAGTGAAATAATCTGTAAACAATTGTTGGAAAAATTACTTGTGTCATGCACAAAATAGATGTCCTAACCGACCACTCCACAACAAGAAAGTTGCGGGGTGGTTAGAAAAACACGTTTTTATGACTCCAACCTAAGTGTATGTAAACTTCCACTCATCTGCTAAGTTGTAGCAACCTCACGATGGGTATAGGGAAAATTAGAGTATCATGTAGTAGCCTAAAGCTATCAATGTTACATTTAACTGGGTGAACGGAATATGAATGACAGTCATCCAATATGCTGTAATAGAAATAAGGTCATGCTTATAAAAAAATAATCGTCCTCCCTCATCTCAAACAGCACCGACTGCCACTTATGTGAATTAACCTTTTAAGAAATATGAAGATACATTGAGTGAAAATGCCTTTCAAAGATCCAGTTGGAATTCCAACAGTGTGATACTGAATCAGTTCCTCGGGTCCTAGGATGATAATCTGGCCTTATCTATAATTCATAACATTGATAGACATAACTTGTTCTTAATATCAATATAATGCAGAAAAATACAATTTACTATATTTGAGACTAACCTACTTGTACAAAACATAACTAACTAATGGTATTTGTAAAACTGTGATTGTATTGTGTGAGGAGTTTGGGCCTTCTTTTAGTTTCATGGCAAACTTTGGATTCCATGAAAGTACCATAGGGATAGACAATAACCTACATTATACAGCAGGCAAAGTGGCGATTTATTCACATATCAAGTTACAGGAGATTTGTGAACAGAATCTGGGCAAACCAATACCATTGAATCAAGTGGGTACTACCTTCAAATCATCTTTGGGTGTCACTTCCTGATATATCTCCAAATTCTAGTCTGTCACAAACTTCCAGTAACCTGGAGTGGAAAACAGAAATGTAAACATCATAATGAAAATGTATTACTATTTCAGAAAACACTATCCTTTTCTTAAAGGTAATCACAATGATAACAAGAAAAATGATGGAATAAAAAATACCATGCCATCACAAAGATAGAGGCTAAGCAGGTAATCAATACTGCAGTGTCCATATCACTACTACTGCAGCATCCATATCACTACTAGCAGAACAGCAATATAATTTTCGCCAGGATTCTTGGATGTGCTGTTTTTCACAGTAAATCCCACTCTTCAGTTTTCAATTTTCTCCTGAAATGCCCAAATTGAATTCTCTCAGCATTGGAGATATCATCAGGGTGACTTTCAAAAATATCACTGGAGCAAAACAGTCATTACCTGTATTTTTCCCTTGGCTTAAAGAAAGCCAGTTGCCAGGTCAATGTTATTTGGGAAGGGTAGCGATCCACTAGAGTAAGACACTGGGAAAAGTATAGCTACAGCAAACATGCAATATCAGATTCGAATAACTAAATGGAGAGGATTTAAGGTCAACAAACCAATCCAAGACATCTTTCTCAACACAAGCACCAAGGCCCAGCAAAGCAAAACAATGCACAATGTCAGAGAGACTATGAGGAACAGGATGAAATAGCAGAGGTGAAGGAGGAATTTTACTAGTGATGTCATTATTTTTAATTGGATCTTATTGAGTGTCTCAGCACATCTGTATTATAAGCGTAATCCAATGAACAGTGAGGGCTAACAGTGATGATTTCCATGGCCATGTCCTGATTATGGTATGGACACTCAGAATATGCGTCAGTGAATGTGTGAATATGTTTTTGTCACGCTGTCAACTTTATCTTTCCCTTTTATCCAGAGATACTGATTTCATCAGTCCTCAGGCAGACTGTGAACCTGGGGTCCCAGCTCTGTGGGCTGCAGTGCAGGGGGCTTCGGAGGCCTATAGGATAAACCGGAAAGGGACAAGGCCAAGCGCACCATATAGGACCACACACACACAGTCTTGCCTAACGTTGTGAGCTGCTGCCCTCTGGAAGGAGAATAAGGCCACGGAAAATTTCATTCCATCAGCCATCAGGCTGCTGAACAGTGGTACATAGGATTGATGCGGGCCCAATACATGGTCAGACAGTGGGCCGCAGAGACTTAGAATATGTAAAAATGATAATTTTCCAGTTTTCCATTCTGAATGTAATATATTGTGTTGTGATTGTGTATTTGTATGCTGACATTACAAAATTAATTTCTATGTAAGTTGAATCATATTTGTAAGTGATAATTTTAGCCCCAAAATTATTGTCAGTCTGAAATGAAAGGAAGCCGTGTCAGACCAAGTTGAAGAACTTGAGCCCAGTAGGAAATTGTAGCGATCACAGCGAACGAGACGTGATGTGTTCGAGGGGCTGTCTGGTTCCTTTCATGCCAGTGCTCCCTTTTCTTTGGTTTCTGTGTTGAGAGAGCCAGCCCCTTTGTCATTGTCTGGATTCTGTTGCAGAGACTCTGTGAAGGGGCCGTGTTCATCAGTGACCGTCAACACACTGGTTTGAGCTGCTTTTTTGTGCTTAGCTCCATGTCCCCGTCTGGCCTGTCAAGCTTGCCACCCACTCGAAACCGCACGCTAATTGCTTTATCACAGGTCTTGTCTTGGTTCAGGAATTGAGTTTGCTCTGCCGGGGCGAAATAAGGAATTAAGTCAAAAGGGAAGAATTTTCTATTTGTGCCCAGTCCTTGTCAGAAGTGCTTACCTACATGTCTGTTGGGTGTTTGGATTAAATGGGAGAACGGAGGGGAATGCAACAGCATTGTAGTGGGAAACAATCAGAATACCTTCTAGGGGTAGAGAGATGGTACTGATTCAGTAGCATCTGGGTGGCCTGTAAATTCACCGTGAACTGAAGAGTTATCTGTCGATGTCAAAAGACAATGGTAGCACTGTTGAACGAATAAAGGCTTAGCAGATCTTTGAGATTTATAATTTCTTTTAAAAAATGTATACAGTGGGGCAAAAAAGTATTTAGTCAGCACCAATTGTGCAAGTTCTCCCACTTAAAAAGATGAGAGAGGCCTGTAATTTTCATCATAGGTATACTTCAACTACACTACATTTTTTGACAGACAAAATGAGAAAAAAAATCCAGAAAATCACATTGTAGGATTTTTTATGAATTTATTTGCAAATTATGATGGAAAATAAGTATTTGGTCACCTACAAACAAGCAAGATTTCTGGCTCTCACAGACGTGTAACTTCTTCTTTAAGAGGCTCCTCTGTCCTCCACTCGTTACCTGTATTAATGGCACCTGTTTGAACTTGTTATCAGTATAAAAGACACTTGTCCACAACCTCAAACAGTCACACTCCAAACTCTACTATGGCCAAGACCAAAGAGCTGTCAAAGGACAGCAGAAACAAAATTGTAGACCTGCACTAGGCTGGGAAGACTGAAACTGCAATAGGTAAGAAGCTTGGTTTGAAGAAATCAACTGTGGGAGCAATTATTAGGAAATGGAAGACATACAAGACCACTGATAATCTCCCTCGATCTGGGGCTCCATGCAAGATCTCACCCCGTGGGGTCAAAATGATCACAAGAACGGTGAGCAAAAATCCCAGAACCACACGGGGGGACCTAGTGAATGACCTGCAGAGAGCTGGGACCAAAGTAACAAAGCCTACCATCAGTAACACACTACGCCGCCAGGGACTCAAATCCTGCAGTGCCAGACGTGTCCCCCTGCTTAAGCCAGTACTTATCCAGGCCCGTCTGAAGTTTGCTAGAGAGCATTTGGATGATCCAGAAGAAGATTGGGAGAATGTCATATGGTCAGATGAAACTAAAATATAACTTTTTGGTAAAAACTAAATTCATCGTGTTTGGAGGAAAAATAATGCTGAGTTGCATCCAAAGAACACCACACCTACTGTGAAGCATGGGGGTGGAAACATCATGCTTTGGGGCTGTTTTTCTGCAAAGGGACCAGGACGACTGATCCGTGTAAATGAAAGAATGAATGGGGCCATGTATCGTGAGATTTTGATTGAAAACCTCCTTCCATCAGCAAGGGCATTGAAGATGAAACGTGGCTGATGTCTTTCAGCATGACAATGATCCCAAACACACCGCCCGGGCAACGAAGGAGTGGCTTCGTAAGAAGCATTTCAAGGTCCTGGAGTGGCCTAGCCAGTCTCCAGATCTCAACCCCATAGAAAATCTTTGGAGGGAGGTGAAAGTCCATGTTGTCCAGCAACAGCCCTAAAACATCACTGCTCTAGAGGAGATCTGCATGGAGGAATGGGCCAATACCAGCAACAGTGTGTGAAAACCTTGTGAAGACTTACAGAACACCTTTGACCTCTGTCATTGCCAACAAAGGGTATATAACAAGGTATTGAGATAAACCTTTGTTATTGACCAAATACTTATGTTCCACCATAATTTGCAAATAAATTCATAAAAAAATCCTACAATGTGATTTTCTGGATTTTTTTTCTCATTTTGTCTGTCATAGTTAAAGTGTACCTATGATGAAAATTACAGGCCTCTCTCATCTTTTTAACTGGGAGAACTTGCACAATTGGTGACTGACTAAATACTTTTTTGCCCCACTGTAACTGTTGAAGGTTGTGAATCTGGCAAATCCGTCTCCTGGCAAGAGCTGCTTTTGACAGCCCGTCACTTACATGCCATCATGGAGTATAGATGAGGGATTTACCAGTTTCTCTTCTAAACACCATCATGAATAGACAAGCATGTGGCTTGCTCCTTTTTGTAGTATTTAGAATTTCTTTGGCATCACTCATTTGGCAAAGTGGTGCATCCTTGTTGACCGAATCACTGCAGCAGAGGATTAATATGCAAAATGGAGATGAGATCTTTTTACATGGGAAAACTTGCACAATTGGTGGCTGACTAAATACTTTTTTGCCGCACTGTAACTACTCAATGGAGAATTCTACCCTAACAAAACACCCACCTCTTTAAAAACATACAGTGGGGAGAACAAGTATTTGATACACTGCCGATTTTGCAGGTTTTCCTACTTACAAAGCATGTAGAGGTCTGTAGAGGTCTATCATAGGTACACTTCAAATGTGAGAGACAGAATCTAAAACAAAATCCTGAAAATCACATTGTATGATTTTTAAGTAATTAATTTGTATTTGATCACCTAACAACCAGTAAGAATTCTGGCTCTCACAGACCTGTTAGTTTTTCTTTATGTAGCCCTCCTGTTCTCCACTCATTAGCTGTATTAAATGCACCTGTTTGAACGTGTTACCTGTATAAAAGACACCTGTCCACACGCTCAATCAAAAAGACTCCAACCTCTCCACAATGGCCAAGACCAGAGAGCTGTGTAAGGACATCAGGGATATAATTGTAGACCTGCACAAGGCTGGGATGGGCTACAGGACAATAGACAAGCAGCTTCGTGAGAAGGCAACAACTGTTGGTGCAGTTATTAGAAAATGGAAGAAGTTCAATCACCCTCGGTCTGGGGCTCCATGCAAGATCTCACCTCGTGGGGCATCAATGATCATGAGGAAGGTGAGGGATCAGCCCAGAACTACACGGCAAGACCTGGTCAATGACCTGAATAGAGCTGGGACCACAGTCTCAAAGAAAACCATTAGTAACACACTACGCCGTCATGGATTAAAATCCTGCAATGCACGCCAGGTCCCCCTGCTCAAGCTAGCGCATGTCCAGGCCCGTCTGAAGTTTGCCAATGACCATCTGGATGATCCTGAGGAGGAATGGGAGAAGGTTATGTGGTCTGATGAGACAGAAATAGAGCTTTTTGGTCTAAACTCCACTCGCCGTGTTTGGAGGAAGAAGGATGAATACAACCCCAAGAACACCATCCCGACCGTGAAGCATGGAGGTGGAAACATCATTTTTTGGGGATGCTTTTCTGCAACGTGGACAGGATGACTGCACCGTATTGAGGGGAGGATGGATGGGGCCATGTATTGCGAGATCCTGGCCAACAACCTCCTTCCCTCAGTAAGAGCATTGAAGATGATTCGTGGCTGGGTCTTCCAGCATGACAACGACCCAGAACACACAGCCAGGACAACTAAGGAGTGGCTCCGTAAGAAGCATCTCGAGGTCCTGGAGTGGCCTAGCCAGTCTCCAGACCTGAACCCAATAGAAAATCTTTGGAGGGAGCTGAAAGTCCGTATTGCCCAGCGACATCCCCGAAACCTGAAGGATCTGGAGAAGGTCTGTATGGAGGAGTGGGCCAAAATCCCTGCTGCAGTGTGTGCAAACCTGGTCAAGAACTACAGGAAATGTATGATCTCTGTAATTGCAAACAAAGGTTTCTGTATCAAATATTAAGTTCTGCTTTTCTGATGTATTACTTATGTACTTACTTATGTCATGCAATAAAATGCTAATTAATTACTTAAAAATCATACAATGGGATTTTCTGGATTTTTGTTTTAGATTCTGTCTTTATCAGTTGAAGTGTACCTATGATAGAAATTACAGACCTCTACATGCTTTGTAAGTAGGAGAACCTGCAAAATTGTCAGTGTATCAAATACTTGTTCTCCCCACTGTATGTGTATGAGACTTTAATTCAAAGTGAGTTGAGTCTGTGTTTGCAGCATATGTGTGTATGATCCAGGTGTGCCAAGAGCCTGTGGGATGTGATTGATGTATGTGCACAACTTTGGGGGGACAATTGTTTGCAGTCATTTGTCACCCACGAGCCGTAACACATCAGGCAAGTGCAGTTTCATTAATAAACTACTGTATAGCTCCCAGGTCCCACTGAGATGATGAAAATATCTGGCCACACCATATCACCCGTTAAGGGCTACGTCCCAAATGTATTTGTGTTTATTTTTATTTCACCTTTATTTAACCAGGTATGCCAGTTGAGAACAAGTTCTATTTTACAACTACGTCCTGGCCAAGATAAAGCAAAGCAGTGCAATTTGCAATTCGTTCCAGTCATTGGCAGCAGAGACCTGGAAGGAAAGGGTGTGTTGGCTTTGGGGATGACCAGTGAAATATACCTGCTGGAGCGTGTGCTATGTGTGGGTGTTGCTTTGGTGACCAGTGAGCTGAGAAAAGGCGGGGCTTTACTTAGCAAAGACTTATAGATGACCTGGAGCCAGTGGGTTTGGCGACGAATATGTAGTGAGGGTCCAGTCAACAAGAGCATACAGTTCGCAGTGGTGGGTAGTATATGGGGCTTTGGTGACAAAACAGATGGCACTGTGAAAGACTACATCTAATTTGCTGAGTAGAGTGTGGGAGGCTATTTTGAAGGATAGTCAGTTTTAAGAGGGTATGTTTAGAAGCATGAGTGAAGGAGGCTTTGTTGGGAAATATGAAGCCGATTCTAGATTTAATTTTGGATAGGAGATGCTTAATGTGGGTCTGGAAGGAGAGTTTACAGTCTAACCAGACACCTATGTATTTGTAGTTGTCCATATATTCTAAGTCAGAACTGTCCAGAGTAGTGATGCTAGTCGGGGGGGCATGTGCGGGCAGCAATCGGTTGAAAAGCATGCATTTAGTTTTACTAGCATTTAAGAGCAGTTCGAGGCCACAGAAGAAGTGTTGTATGGGATTGAAGCTCGGTTGGAAGTTAGAGATTAAAACCTCTTGAAGCTAGGGGGCACTATTTTTATTTTTGGAAAAATGACGTTCCCAAAGTAAACGGCGTATTTCTCAAGACCAGATGCTTGAATATGCATATAATTGACAGCTTAGGATAGAAAACTCTCTAACATTTCCAAAACTGTAAAAATATTGTCTATGAGTTTAACAGAACTGATATTGCAGGCGAAACCCTGAGGAAAATCCAATAAGGAAGTGCCTCTTATTTTGAAACCCTTCTGCTCCTTTGCATGCCTATACTCCATTTAAAGGGATATCAACCAGATTCTACGTTTTCTACATCTTCCCTAAGGTGTCTACAGCCTTTTAGACGTAGTTTCACGCCTTTATGTTGAAAAATGAGCGTAAACGAGCACATTGCGTAAGTGGCCAGCTGATGGCTTTCAGAGTGATTCTTGCATAAAAGAGAGAGGTGGCCATTTTTCCTCCCGGTCTTACTGAAAAGCCAACTGTCCCGGTTTATATATTATCGAATAGATTTTTGAAAAACACCTTGAGGATTGGTTATAAAAAACGTTTGCCATGTTTCTGTCGATATTATGGATATAATTTGAATTTTTTTCTCGGCGTTGTCGTGACCGCTATTTCTGGTGGATTTCTGAACATAATGTGACAAACAAACTGAGGTATTTTGTGTGTAAAAATCTTTATGGAACAAATGCAACATTTGCTGTCTAACTGGGAGTCTCGTCAGTGAAAACATCCGAAGATCATCAAAGGTAAACGGTTAATTTGATTGCTTTTCTGATTTTCGTGACCAAGCTTCCTGCTGCTAGCTGGACATAATGCTATGCTATGTTAGGCTATCAATAAACTTACACAAATGCTTGTCTTGCTATCGGTGTAAAGCATAATTTCAAAATCTGAGACGACAGGATGATTAACAAAAGGCTAAGCTGTGTTTCGCTATATTTCACTTGTGATTTCATGAATATGAATATTTTTTAGTAAGATTATTTGACCGTTGCGCTATGCTAATTAGTGTAGTTGCTGACGATTCTCCTGAATCCGGGATGGGTAGTCCCAAGAGTTAACCTCTAGTGACGAGCAATCCCGTATCCGGGATCGTAATTATAGCCTCAAGCTCATTACCATAACGCAACGTTAACTATTCATGAAAATCGCAAATGAAATGAAATAAATATATTGGCTCTCAAGCTTAGCCTTTTGTTAACAACACTGTCATCTCAGATTTTAAAAATATGCTTTTCAACCATAGCTAAACAAGCATTTGTGTAAGAGTATTGATAGCTAGCATAGCATTAAGCCTAGCATTCAGCAGGCAACATTTTCATAAAAACAAGAAATGCATTCAAATAAAATAATTTACCTTTAAAGAACTTCGGATGTTTTCAATGAGGAGACTCTCAGTTAGATAGCAAATGTTCAGTTTTTCCAAAAAGATTATTTGTGTAGGAGAAATCGCTCCGTTTTGTTCATCACGTTTGGCTAAGAAAAAATGACCAGCTCAGAAACCAGATTGCATAGTGGAGAAGGTACGGTGGGATTCGAAATGGTTGGTGATCTGTTTGTTAACTTGGATTTTGAAGACTTTAGAAAGGCAGGGCAGGATGGATATAGGTCTATAATAGTTAGAGTCTAGAGTGTCTCCCCGATTGAAGAGGGAGATGACCGCGGCAGCTTTCCAATCTTTGGGGTTCACAGACGATATGAAAGAGAGGTTGAAAAGGCTAGTAAAAAGGGTTGCAACAATTCCGGCTGATAGTTATAGAAAGAGAGGGTCCAGATTGCCTAGCCCGTCACAGCTGTGTATATTCCCCCTCAAGCAGACACCAAGACGGCCCTCAAGGAACTTCACTGGACTCCATGTAAACTGGAAACCATATATTATGAGGCTGCATTTATTGTAGCTGGAGATTTTTACAAAGCAAATTTGAGAAAAAGGCTACCTAAATTCTATCAGCATATTGATTGCACTGCACTGCACATGGGGGTAAGATCACTGCTACTTAATCTTCCGCGATGCATACAAAGCCCTCCCCTGCCCTCCCTTTGACAAATCCGACCACGAAGCCATCTTGTTCCTATCGTCTTATAGGCAGAAACTCAAACAGGATGTACCAGTGACTAAAACCATTCAACGCTGGTCTGACCTATCGGAATCCACACTTCAAGATGTACCAGTGACTAACCAGAAACTGTGGAGAGATGGCGGCATTCGCGCAAAACTGAAAGCGCAAACAACCACATTCAACCATGGAAAGATGTTGGGGAATATGGCCGAATATAAACCGTGTAGTTATTCCCCTCCGCATGGCAATCAAACAAGCAAACTGTCGGTATAGGAACAAATTCAATGCCTCAGGCACGAGACGTATGTGACAGGGTTTACAGTCAATTACGGACTACAAAATGACAACCAGCCACATCACGGACACCGATGTCTTGCTTCCAGGCAAACTAAACATCTTATTTGCCCGTTTTGAGGATAATACAGTGCCACCAAAGAAGCCCGCTACCAAGGACTGCGGGGCCCCTCTCCTTTTCAGTGGCCGACGTGAGTAAAACATTTTAACGTGTTAACCCTGGGCTGTTTGCCCAGACAACATCCCTAGCCACATCCTCAGAGCATGCGCAGTCTAACTATCTGCTGTGTTTACGGACAAATTCAATCGCTCCCTATACCAGTATGCTGTCCCCAAATGCTTCAAGATGGCAACTATTGTTCCTTTACCAAAGAAGGCAAAGATAACTGAACTAAATGACTATCGCCCCATAGCACTCACTTCTGTCATCATGAAGTGCTTTGAGAGACTCGTCAAGGATCATACCACCTCCACCTGATTTGCCACCCTAGACCCACTTCAGTTTGCATACCACCCTAACTGGTCCACAGATGATGCAATCCATCACACTGCACAATGACATCGCAATCTGGACAAAAGGAATAAGAATGTAAGAATGCCGTTCATTGAATTCAGCTCAACCCCATAGTACCCTCTAAGCTCACGATTAAGCTTTAGGCCCTGGGTCTCAACCCTGCCCTTTGCAAATGGGTCCTGGACTTTCTGATGGGCAGGCCCAGGTGAAGGCCCCACAAGGGTGCCTTGCTCAGCCCCCTCCTGTACTCCCTGTTCACCCATGACTGTGTGGCCTTGCACGCCACCAACGCAACCATCAGGTTTGCAGATGACACAACAGTAGTGGGCTTGATGACGAGACAGCCTAAGGTGAGGGCACTCGTGGTGTCAGGAGTGTGGTGCTAGGAAAACAACCTCTCACTCAATGTCAACAAAACAAAGCAGGTAATAATGGAAACAGCCGGGTGAGCACCCCCCTATCCACATCAATGGGACAGAAGTGGAGAAGGTGGAAAGTTTAAGTTCCTCGGCGTACACATCACGGACAAACTGAAATGTTCCACCCACACAGACAGTGTGGTGAAGAAGGTGCAACAGCGCCTCTTCAACCTAAGGAGGCTGAAGAAATTTGGCTTGTCACCTAAAACCCTCACAAACTTTTACAGATGCTAAAATGAGAGCATCCTGTCGGGCTGTATCACCACCTGGTACTGCAACTGCACCGCCATCAACTGCAAAGCGCTCCAGAGGGTGGTCCGGTCTGCGCAACACATCAAAGGGGACAAACTACCTGCCCTCCAGGACACCTACAGCACCCAAGAATATCATCAAGGGCAACAACCACCCAAGCCACTGCCTGTTCCCCCTGCATCAAAGCTGGGATCAGAGACTGAAAAACAGCTTCTATCTCAAGGCCATCAGACTGCTAAACAGCCATCACTAACACAGAGAGGCTGCTGCCTACATACAGACTAAAATCATTGGCCACTTTAATAAATGAATCACTAGTCACTTTAAATAATGCCACTTTATTTATTTTTTTACATTTCTTACTTTAATCATCTCATATGTATATACTGTATTCTATATCATCTATTGTATCTTGCCTATGCTGCTCGGCCATCACTTATCCACATATTTGTATATACATATTCTTAGTCCATCCTTTTACATTTTTGTGTATAAGGTAGTTGTTGTGGAAATGTTAGATTTTACTGCACTGTCGGAACTAGAAGCAGAAGCATTTCTCTACACTTGCAATAACATCTGCTAACCATGTGTACGTGACCAATAGAATTGGATTTGATTTGGTATGACATACATACACACACATATATAAACATGCATACAAATACATATACATACATATATACATACAGCTGAAGTCGGAAGTTTACATACACCTTAACCAAATACATTTAAACTCAGTTTCACAATTCCTGACATTTAGCCCTAGTAAAAATGCCCTGTCTTAGGTCAGTTAGGGACACCACAAGAAAGTGGCTCAGAAGGAACTATCCAAGCAGTAGATACGTTTCTTTAAATGTTGATATTTGGTTGCGTTGTCAACCAAACACAATTCAATATTACTTATGTAATACAGTAAATAGCCTTAAGCTAAGATTCAACCTTTAAAGGAGTAACACATCATTTTAAGGTTACTGGAAATATAAATGTCTTCTTATGTAATCATAAAGTGTGCATGTTCAATATAGTCATGCATAGATCTATGCAGTTACATGGAGATCGTCACAATTAATAACAATCGACACTGATCACTTGCACCATGTACCTTTTTTTGTGATATCCTATTGGTAGTTAGTCTTGTTCCATCGCTGCAACTCCCGTACAGACTCAGGAGAGGCGAAGGTGGAGTGCCGTGTGTCCTCCGAAACACAACCCTGTCAAGCTACACTGCTCGTTTAACCTGGAAGCCAGTCACACCACACCTGGTGACAGTGTCAGCCGGCTGTGACACAACCTGGGATAGAATCAGGATCTGTAGCTTCACCACTTGGGAGGCCCTGCACCATGTACTTTTAACGTAATCTCAACTGTAATCCAGCTCATTTGGTTCTGCTATTAGAGGATATCACATTGTATTCCCATTTGATCTATGCTGTGCTTTTAAATGGTTGAAAGCACAGTTAAATACATTTGGGAGACAACTAAGATCCTAAAATCTGACAATGTTTTTCCTTTGGTATTTGGTTGTGCTTTTTAGATGGTTGAAAGTTTAGTGATAACACACTGGAAATTCAACTAAGCTGTCTCTGTCTTTTTGAGTGAGTGAATATAGGTTGCTATCTCATTGATCAATGTCTCAACCAAATATTACCCAATTATCCACGTTGAAATTATCTGGTTTGCACAGTGGGATATTTTAAGTAAAACACCCTAGAAGTAAAACCGCGAGGAAAATCATCAATTGGTCTGGTGGTCCTTTTGAGGCAAAAATGAGCAAACCGCTGTGTTTAGAACTGCAGAGTAATTCGCACAATCTTTTGATAGACTGTAAAACTCCCTCCACAGCCTGCACTTTGGCTCCAATACTCCAACCCTAGCTTTCTAAAGTACTTGCAAGATAGATGTCTCATTGCATTGAAATCTTGTGTTGTTGCAGCATTGCTTAAAACCTTAATCCCTGACACTGCTATTGAAGAGTATGTGCCTAGCTAAATGTGAAATAGAAACCCTAAACATCTTTCCATGATAGAATTTTAAACGTGATCTCTGTGAGCTTCCGAGATGTTGCCATTCTATTGTCGTGTGCAAATCTTTAATCTCTATGGATTGAATCCCAGCCTAAATCTTGTCAGAATACACTGAGAAAAAATATAAATGCAACATGTAAAGTGTTGGTCCCATACTTCATGAGCAGAAAAAGAATTCCCAGAAATGTTCCATACGCACAATAATGTTATTTCTCTCACATTTGTGCACAACTTTGTTTACATCTCTGTTTGTGAGCATTTATTTGCCAAGATTATCCATCCAATTGAAAGGTGTGGCATATCAAGAAGCTGAGGAGTATTTATGTTTTAAATAAAGACCTTTTGTGGGGATAAATGCATTATATTTTCTGGGCCTCTCTCCTCAGTAGGTGGTCCTAGCTGCCAAGTGAGTGGGCCTATGTCCTCCCAGGTACATCTACGGCTGCACCCCTGCCCAGTCATGTGAAATCCATAGATTAGGGCCTAATGAATGCATTCAAATTGACTGATTTCCTTACATGAACTGTAACTCTTTGAAAATGTTCCATTTTGCATTTTATATTTTTCTTCAGTATAATTTATACAAAAACATAGGAAAAAAAACATATCCCAATTGACACATCTGTTTGAAAATATAATTCTTTGCCTTGTCATCATCGATGTATTATTGGCATCTGCGTTGCATTGATATCCTCAGAAAAATAAGGGTACACGGTAAATGCATAAAGATTTATTGAGCACTGTATTAAAATAGGGCATGAAGCATAGGGCATCACACATCTTGTTACAAGTTTAATTGAGCAATCAATGTGCTTTCTGATATACAGTACCAGTCAAAATTTTGGCTGGTACTGTATAAAGCTAGTTGAGAGAATGCCAAGAGTGTGCAAAGCTGTCATCAAGGCAAGGGTGGCTACTTTTAAGAATCTAAAATATATTTAGATTTGTTTAAAACTGTTTTGGTTATTACATGATTCCATATGTGTTATTTCATAGTTGTGATATCTTCACTATTATTCTACAATGTAGAAAATAGTAAAAATAAAGAAAAACCCTTGAATGAGTAGGTGTGTCCAAACTTTTGACTGGTACTGTATATACGGTTCAAAGGGGAGGTACTGCACATGTTTTTACTGCACCATTTAACCTTTCCTCAATAAAATACTTGGTAGCCATTAAAGTATTCAACTGAGGCCATATACTGTTTACATGTCTGCCTTGGTCCTGCTCTGTTTTCATTGCAAAATTGTATTGATCAGTCAATAAATTGTTAGTACAGGATTGTAGGAGTTGAGAGCCTATTACTGGTTACTATCTTTGACGTGACTATAGTATGATTGAAGAAACAGAGCACATCACAACTTCACTATCGCATGATTTTTAGAAATGCAAAGGTGAGCGCAAAAAGATACACTTTCTAAAAAATATTTCAATGATATAGCTGTTTGTTCTCCATTTAGATGCAATTGTACAGCGATTTTGAGGACATGGCATGGGGTTTTGACAACCTCTGAACCACTTCTGGAGTGTCTCATGGAGCATGGCCATGTTTTAGGGCCATTATTTTCCATTCAACACATGCCAAGGTCATGTGCCAAGGTCGGCCAGTCTGGGTAATGAGGTTTTAGTATCTAGCGACTCCCCCACCCTGCTCTATTGGGTATGTAAAACAACCAGTCAGATTGACTCAGCAGTGTTAGCTTTTGGAAATTGAATTCATACTTGCACACTCCTAAGAATGTCCAGAGAACCTCTTTTCATCCCTCTCCATTTCTTCTCTCTTCCATGGCTGGATCTCTTTGCAAAAGAGGGAAACGTAGCGGTCTTCTGGTCAGACTCCGGTGACGGGCACATCGTGCACCACTCCCCAGTAGACTTCTCGCCAATGTCCAGTCTCTTGACAACAAGGTTGATGAAATCCGAGCAATGGTAGCATTCCAGAGGGACATCAGAGACTGTAACGTTCTTTGCTTCACGGAAACATGGCTCACTGGAGAGACGCTATCGGAGTCGGTGCAGCCAGCTGGTTTCTCCACACATCGCGCCGACAGAAACAAACATCTTTCTGGTAAGAAGAGGGGCGGGGCCGTATGCCTTCTGGCTAACGAGACGTGGTGTGGTCACAAAAGCATACAGGAACTCAAGTCCTTCTGTTCACCTCATTTAGAATTCCTCACAGTCAAATGTCAACCGCATTATCTACCAACGGAATTCTCTTCGATTATAATCACAGCCGTATATATTATCAATGGCTCTGAATGAACTATTTGACTCTTTGAAAACTGCTGGGCTGCATTTTGTAGCTGGGGACAAGGCTAATCTGAAAACAAGACTCCCTAAATTGTATCAGCATATTGATTGCGCAACCAGGGCTGGCAAAACCTTGGATCACTGCTATTCTAACTTCCGCGACGCATATAAGGCCCTGCCCCGCCCTCCTTTCGGAAAAGCTGACCACGACTCCATTTTGTTCATCCCTGCCTACAGACAGAAACTAAAACAAGAAGCTCCCACGCTGAGGTCTGTTCAACGCTGGTCCGACCATTCTGATTCCACACTCCAAGACTGCTTCCATCACGTGGACTGGGTTATGTTTTGTATTGCGTCAGACAACAACATTGACGAATACGCTGATTCGGTGTGCGAGTTCATTAGAACGTGCGTTGAAGATGTCGTTCCCATAGCAACGATTAAAACATTCCCAAACCAGAAACCGTGGATTGATGGCAGCATTCGCGTGAAACTGAAAGCGCGAACCACTGCTTTTAATCAGGGCAAGGTGACCTGTAACATGACCAAATACAAACAGTGTAGCTATTCCCTCCGCAAGGCAATCAAACAAGCTAAGCGTCAGTATAGAGACAAAGTAGAATCTCAATTCAACGGCTCAGACACAAGAGGTATGTGGCAGGGTCTACAGTCAATCACGGATTACAAAAAGAAAACCAGCCCCGTCATGGACCAGGATGTCTTGCTCCCAGGCAGACTAAATAACTTTTTTTGCCCGCTTTGAGGACAATACAGTGCCACTGACACGGCCTGCAACCAAAACATGCGGCCTCTCCTTCACTGCAGGCGAGGTGAGTAAAACATTTAAACGTGTTAACCCACGCAAGGCTGCAGGCCCAGACGGCATCCCCAGCCGCGCCCTCAGAGCATGCGCAGACCAGCTGGCTGGTGTGTTTACGGACATATTCAATCAATCCCTATCCCAGTCTGCTGTTCCCACATGCTTCAAGAGGGCCACCATTGTTCCTGTTCCCAAGAAAGCTAAGGTAACTGAGCTAAACGACTACCGCCCTGTAGCACTCACTTCCGTCATCATGAAGTGCTTTGAGAGACTAGTCAAGGACCATATCACCTCCACCCTACCTGACACCCTAGACCCACTCCAATTTGCTTACCGCCCAAATAGGTCCACAGACGATGCAATCTCAACCACACTGCACACTGCCCTAACCCATCTGGACAAGAGCAATACCTATGTGAGAATGCTGTTCATCGACTACAGCTCGGCATTTAACACCATAGTACCCTCCAAGCTCGTCATCAAGCTCGAGACCCTGGGTCTCGACCCTGCCCTGTGCAACTGGGTACTGGACTTCCTGATGGGCCGCCCCCAAGTGGTGAGGGTAGGCAACAACATCTCCACCCCGCTGATCCTCAACACTGGGGCCCCACAAGGGTGCGTTCTGAGCCCTCTCCTGTACTCCCTGTTCACCCACGACTGCGTGGCCACGCACGCCTCCAACTCAATCATCAAGTTTGCGGACGACACAACAGTGGTAGGCTTGATTACCAACAACGACGAGACGGCCTACAGGGAGGAGGTGAGGGCCCTCGGAGTGTGGTGTCAGGAAAATAACCTCACACTCAACGTCAACAAGACTAAGGAGATGATTGTGGACTTCAGGAAACAGCAGAGGGAACACCCCCCTATCCACATCGATGGAACAGTAGTGGAGAGGGTAGCAAGTTTTAAGTTCCTCGGCATACATATCACAGACAAACTGAATTGGTCCACCCACACAGAAGGCGCAGCAGCGCCTCTTCAACCTCAGGAGGCTGAAGAAATTCGGCTTGTCACCAAAAGCAGTCACAAACTTCTACAGATGCACAATCGAGAGCATCCTGGCGGGCTGTGTCACCGACTGGTACGGCAACTGCTCCGCCCACAACCGTAAGGCTCTCCAGAGGGTAGTGAGGTCTGCACAACGCATCACCGGGGGCAAACTACCTGCCCTCCAGGACACCTACACCACCCGATGTTACAGGAAGGCCATAAAGATCATCAAGGACAACAACCACCCGAGCCACTGCTTGTTCACCCCGCTATCATCCAGAAGACGAGGTCAGTACAGGTGCATCAAAGCTGGGACCGAGAGAATGAAAAACAGCTTCTATCTCAAGGCCATCAGACTGTTAAACAGCCACCACTAACATTGAGTGGCCGCTGCCAACACACTGGCTCAACTCCTGCCACTTTAATAATGGGAATTGATGGGAAATTATGTAAAATATATCACTAGCCACTTTAAACAATGCTACCTAATATAATGTTTACATACCCTACATTATTCATCTCATATGTATACGTATATATTGTACTCTATATCATCTACTGCATCTTTATGTAATACATGTATCAGTAGCCACTTTAACTATGCCACTTTGTTTACATACTCATCTCATATGTATATACTGTACTCGATACCATCTACTGTATCTTGCCTATGCCGCTCTGTACCATCACTCATTCATATATCTTTATGTACATATTCTTTATCCCCTTACACTTGTGTGTATAAGACAGTAGTTTTGGAATTGTTAGTTAGATTACTTGTTGGTTATTACTGCATTGTCGGAACTAGAAGCACAAGCATTTCGCTACACTCGCATTAAAACCTCTTAGGGAGGCTGCGAATTTTCGCAGCTTTTTATTAAAAATCGCGCAACATTTCAGCGTCCTGCTACTCCTGGCAGGAATATAGTATATGCATATGATAAGTATGTGTGTATAGAAAACACTCTGAAGTCTCTAAAACTGGTTAAATCGTGTCTGTGGCTATAACAGAACGTGTTTAGGAGTCAAAATCCTTCGAAAAACTGGTCACCAAAAACACAAAAATAATATCCATCCGCCAGTCAATATATTGCCTAAGGCGAAGGAAAATACTTATCAAGCCCCTGTAAACGCCTACAGCTTCCACACGATGTCGCCAATGCTGTCATTTTGGGCCTAGTTTATCCTTGGTTTGGAAACGTGACGCATTTCCTTTCTTTGGGCTCACCACAGGATGTTTTGAAAGTGAAAACATGGACGATGATTTCAAGACTTGCTGCTATCGAATACAGATCGCCCCGTGATCAATCTAATAGACTATTAACGTTTATTAGTACCTAAAGTTGGTTTAGAAAAGTAATTTGAAGTGATTTGTAAAAGTATAGAGGTAACTTTTGTAATTTTAAAAAGTGACGTTGCGTCATGTAAAGGGGCATTTTTCTGGATCAGACCGGTCGTCAGCAAATCACATTTTGGGTATACAATGACAGATTTAATCGGGAAAAAGACCCAATTGTGATGTTTATTTGACATATAGGAGTGCCAAGAAAGAAGCTCGTCAAAGGTAATGAATGTTTTATATTTTATTTCTGCGTTTTGGGTAGCGCCGGCTACCGCTAAATCTGTTGTTTTGTTGACGGTCTGGTATTCGGGGGGTGCATGCTATCAGATATTCGCTTCTCATGCTTTCGCCGAAAAGCATTTTACAAATCTGACTTGGTGGCTAGATTCACAACGAGTGTAGCTTTAATTCACTACCTTGCATTTGTGTTTTAATGAAAGTTTGAGTTTTATCGAAAACAATAAGTGGCGCTCTAAAATATCCGCTGATTTGATCCCGCCAGAGGAACATCCTCCCTAACAAGTTTTAACATCTGGTAACCATGTGTATGTGACAAATAAAATTTGATTTGATTTAAATCCCCCCAACATGGCACTTTGCAGGGCCAAGATACAATCTGTCTCACTGGAACTTCACTTTAGCACAGTGTTGGAATATCGCTGGAAAATAAAGAGTGCTACCCAGCCTTGAGTTTATATTTGTATGTGTATGGTGCACGGATGCAGATATTTTTCTGACAGCATATGACAGCTCTTTAAGTTGATCTGAGCAACTTTGTATCCACGCATGTGCCTGATTTTCAATGTGCTCCTCAACCGGTAAACATTACAAAAGCGCTGCAATGGCTCTGTGCAGAAGGTGTACTGAATACCAATGATGGGGTAGGCCATTCTGTACAATAGTGTAAAATGATTTCAGGCTGCCTGCAAGGTCACCTTTAGTCTTAATCTTGTTGATACCTCCATAGCCAAACCCTAGAAGAACATTTCAGCCCAAAGAGACCTACAACCCTCTCAATGTAGATTAAAGATTATAAAAGCACATCAGCAGATATCACTCAGTGGCCAACACATTTGCCTTGGTTGACCTTACCATGAGCAGTGGAAGGGGTAGTTCTCTCAGAAACAGCAGGAGGCAGTATAATAGTATAGTGTCGATGGGATAAGAACGCTTGAAATGGAAGAAGAGGAGGCCTTGTTTTTCATCTAACAGGCTGATATGGAGTCTGCAAGTTTAATTTCATGCTGACCAGACAATTGCGCCGGAGGAGATGGGTGCCGTTTTACGGGCTCCAAACCAACTATACAAAGGGCGGAGATTGGGGTCGGGACACATTTAAAAACTAATATTTTATGTTTCACCGAGTTGTGACTGAACGACGACACGGATAATATACCTTTGGCTGGGTTTTCTGTGCATCGGTAGGACAGAACAGCTAAATCTAGTAAGACGTGTTTGGTGCGATGTCTAATATTAAGTACATTAAGGTATTGAGGTAGAGTACCTCACGATAAACTGTAGACCACACCACCTACTAAGAGAGTGTTAATCTATTTTTTTATAGCCGTCTATTTACCCCCACAAATCAATGCTGGCACTAAGACCGCACGCAACAAGCTGTATACAAAGCTCTCGCTCACCCTCCATTTGGCAAATCTGACCATAATTCTAACCCTCTGATTCCTGTTTACATTTGAAAACTAAAGCAGGAAGTACCAGTGACTCGCTCAATACGGAAGTGACGCAGATGCTATAGTCACGCACCGTTTCGAACCCCGTAACAAAAAGGGAGACAATGTAGAGATCAAGGAAAAACAACAATGTATTTATTAACTGAAGTAAACTATATTCAATTAACAATGGTGTATGTAGTCAGTAGTGTAAGCGAGTGGTTGCGTGCATAGATGTGAAAATGAGGAGTGTTGCAAGGTGCCAAAGCAAACAAACAAAACGGCCACACCCAAAATCCAACAGTATGTCTGCAAGGAGAGAGTCTCCTCAATGAATGGGGTAAATTTGTTGATGATGCTGACGACCCTCCCGACTCCACCTACCGACATCCAAGCAAAAACCTGAGAAAAAATCCAACCAGGAAGTGGGAAATCTGAGGTTTGTAGTTTTTCAACTCAGGCCCCATCGAAGATACCGGGTGATATTAGTTATGTTTCACTTCCCAAGGCTTCCACTAGATGTAAACAGTATTTAGAACCTGTTTTGAGGATTCTACTCCAAAGGAGGGGCTCATAAGGGCTCTTTGAGTGAGTGGTCTTTCAGAGTGCCACAGCCTCGGGCTGGCGCGCTCAAGTGAAAGGTAGTTACATTCCACTTCATTTGTACAGACAAAGGAATTGTCCAGTTGGAATATTAATGAAGTGTTATGTTAAAAACATCCTAAAGATTGATTCCATACTTAGTTTGGCATGTTTCTACAGGCTGTAACAGAACTTTTTGAACTTTTTGTCCGACGTTCGGCGCAACCTGAATACGCTTTTGGATTTGTTTACCAAACGCCCGAACAAAAGAAGATATTTGGACATAACTGATGGACATTATCGAACAAATCAAACATTTATGATGGAACTGGGATTCCTGGGAGTGCATTCTGATGAAGATCATCAAAGGTAAGTGAATATTTTAAATGCTATTTCTGAGTAATGTTGAGTACCCAATATGGCGGGTATCCTTTTGGCTGCTTTGTTGTCTAAAGGCTGTACTCAGATTATTACATGGTTTGCTTTCTCCGTAAAGTTTTTTTTAAATCTGACACAGCGGTTGCATTAAGGAGAAGTTTATCTAAAGTTCCAAGTATAATAGTCGTATCTTTATCAATGTTTATTATGAGTATTTCTGTAAATTGATGTGGCTCTCTGCACAATCACCACTGCATGTGACGTGCAAATGTAAACTCATATTTTTTTTATATAAATATGAACTTTATCAAACAAAACATACATGTATTGTGTAACATGAAGTCCTATGAATGTCATCTGATTAAGATCATCAAAGGTTAGTGATTCATTTTATCTGTCAGAGTCGTGTGTATAGGTGGCAGGGAAGTCAGGCGCAGGAGTCTTTTAATAAATGACCACTTAACATGCTACAAACACTAATAAGTACATACATAAATAAACATGGGTACGAGGACCCGTCGCGCACCTATACAACCATAAAACAACATTGACATAAAACAATCTCTGACAAAGACATGAGGGGAAACAGAGGGTTAAATACACAACAGGTAATGAATGGGATTGAAACCAGTTGTGTAGGAAGACAAGACAAAACCAATGGAAAATGAAAAATGGATCAATGATGGCTAGAAGACCGGTGATGTCGACCGCCGAGCACCCCCCGAACAAGGAGAGGCAACGAGACATTACCTCTATTTCTGCTTTTTGTGATTCCTCTCTTTGGCTGGAAAAATGGCTGTGTTTATTGTGTGGCTTGGTGGTAGCCTAACATAATTGTTTGTGGTGCTTTCGCTGTATATCCTTTTTGAAATCAGACAATGTGGCTGGATTAACAAGAATTTAAACTTTAAAATGGTGTAAAATACTTGTATGCTTGAGGAATTTTAATTATGAGATTTTTGTTGATTTGAATTTGGCGCCCTGCACTTTCACTGGCTGTTGCGGGGGGTTCCGCTAGCCCCAGTCCTAGACAGTTTAACACTATCCCACTGCCCCAGCCAACCTCATCCTCCCAGACCTCAGGAACCTTCGCACACAGGAAGCAACCTTTAAGAGGAAAGAAGAAAACAAGAACAGAAGGGAACAGACAGGAGCGACAGAACAGACAAGACAAGAAACTGTAGTCAGTCACGTGGACGACACGCATACCTCAAGGACAACTCGTATGAAAAATAACGCATGTCCACCAGTATCTGCATAAACTAATGTCATCCAGATTAATAAGCAGTATCTCTGAAGAAGCTCTATAGAACCGCTGATGGACTGAGTCAGCATCCCCAACGTCAATATCGTGTTCTACTAAGTTTGAACGTGTATGTGTATCAGAAAAAATACAGGAAAACTCCATCCAAAGCATCCAGTGTCTCTGAATTTTCCAATCTACCCTGCTGCACGTGATCCTTGGGACCAGGAACATTCTCCTCACCATGCACAGACCTAGCATGACAAGAAGAACCACGCGATGTAACGGTACCGGCCAAAATAACAGGTTAACCGTCCTCCACGGACTTTTAGCGCATTTACATGGCACAGTTGGTGCGCTTTCCTCGTTCCGGAGTGGCAACTAGATAGTTTTGCTCAGTGCACCCACGCACAAAGGTGTATGGACCTTTAAACTTGGCTTGAAAAGGAGAACGAACAATTGGCAGCAGAGCAAGAACTTGGTCACCTGGACTAAAGTGACAAGGCTTAGCTCGCCGATCAAATATGCCCTTCATCCTCCCCTGTGAAGATACAGTGGGAAGTACTTGAAACACTGCCGATTTTGCAGGTTTACCTACTTACAAAGCATGTAGAGGTCTGTCATTTTTATCATAGGTACACTTCAACTGTGAGAGACGGAATAAAAAATAAAAAAAAGACCAAACAGATTAGAGGTGAAATTAGATCCTTGGTCACTCTGAATGAACTTAGGGATTCCAAACAGTGAGAAAATGAGTCAAAGCTTTTATAACAGACTTAGTCGTGATAGACCAGAGAGGATAGGCTACCAAGTTTGCCAGTTAATTGACAAGACAGGATTTGATGAATGCAGAATCATCCCTCTTCAACCTAGGCCAATAAAAAATGTCTCAGTATGCAGTTGTAGGTTTTCCTCACACCCAGATATCCAGCAACATCATTGTGGGAAGTTCTCAGCACCAACTCACAAAGCTTAAATGGTACAACAACCTTACTGATAGCCCCCTCCACAAAACAACACTATGAGACACCTACTTTTTCATCAGGACATCATCCTGTAGAAAATAGCCATGGGCGACATCTCTCAACTGTTCCACAGGCACAGTTTGGTCATGCAACTCTTCTAATGTGGGGTCAGCCCATTGCTCCTTGATTAGATCGGAGCGGGACACAGACAACGGAATAACAGGTGAAGTAATGACAGATTGCTTTGTACCATCATCGTTAGCCGGCGAAGTGACCAGGTCGCCACGGCTCATGGAACGCGTCACAGCACACGTAGAGAACAACTCAGGGAAACTCTGCGCGCTCTCATTGGGAATCCCTATGGCTTAGCGGAAACCACTAGAGATAGAGACACGACAGGCCATACACGCTCATCAGCCAAGTTATTCTCAAGGATAACGTTGATACCCTCAATTAGGCAACGAAGGACGCACCCCTACAACAACCTCACCTTTCACCAGTTCAGAATCCAACATCCGTTTATGCAATGGAACTGTCAGAGTGTTCAAACCTATTCCCCTAATTAACTTCTTATGGCTGGGGGTCAGTATTGAGTAGCTTGGATGAATAAATTGCCCAAAGTAAATGGCCTACTCCTCAGTCTGTCAGGGATTTCCTCCTCTTCATCCGAAGAGGAGAGGCGAAAAGGATCAGAGGACCAATATGCGGCGTGGTAAGTGTCCATGATTCTTTTAATACATAAATGTGCACATGAACAACTGACTACAAAAACAAGAAACGTGTGAAAACCTAAACAGTCCTATCTGGTGCAAACACAGAGACAGGAACAATCACCCACAAACACACAGTGACACCCAGGCTACCTAAGTATGATTCTCAATCAGAGACAACTAATGACACCTGCCTCTGATTGAGAACCATACTAGGCCGTAACATAGAAATACCCAAATCATAGAAAAACAAACATAGACTGCCCACCCCAACTCACGCCCTGACCATACAAAATAAATACAAAACAAAGGAAATAAAGGTCAGAACGTGACAGTACCCCCCCCCACCCCCCAAAGCTGCGGACTCCGGCCGCAAAACCTTAATCTATAGGGGAGGGTCTGGGTGGGCATCTGTCCACGGTGGCGGCTCTGGCGCGGGACGCGGACCCCACTTCACCATTGTCTTAGTCCGCCTTATTGTCCGCCTCCGTGGCTTTCTAACCATGGCCACCCCTCTCAATGACCCCACTGGACAGAGGGGCAGCTCGGGACAGAGGGGCAGAAGCTCGGGACAGAGGGGCAGGGGCTCTGGCGCCTCTGGGCTGAGGGGGTCTGGCGCCTCAGACTCCGGCAGCAGCGCCGGACAGGCGGGAGACTCCGGCAGCAGCGCCGGACAGGCGGGAGACTCCGGCAGCAGCGCCGGACAGGCGGGAGGCTTTATAGCAGCGCCGGACAGGCAGGACCACCTGCAGTGAGGAGACAGAGAGACAGCCTGGTGCGTGGGGCTGCCACAGGAACCACCAGGCTGGGGAGACCTTCAGGAGGCTTGGGTACAGAAACCCAGCCTGCAAGCAATGCAGGTGTAAGCACGGTAGGAGGAGGCACCTGAAGGACCGGGCTGTGGGGGCCAGCACTGGAGCTCTGGTGCGCAACCTTGGCACCACTTCCCAGGCTGGACAACTACTCTAGCCCGGACCCTCCAGAGTGCAGGCACAGGTGAACCTGGCTGGGGTAAGCACGGGAGATCTAATGCTTACTACACGCACCTCTCCCTTAGGTTCCATTCCCAAATTTGCCCGGCACGAGCAGCGCAGGCAGAGGAAGCACTGCACCCTCCCAGCGCCCCGGAGACACAGCACGCAGAGCCGGCGCAGGATACCCTGGACCAAAACTGCGTACCGGCGACCAGACCCGCTGAGCAGGCACCATACACCCTGGCTCGATGCCCACACTCGCATGCCACTTTCGGGGGGCTACCCTATAGCGCACCGGGCTATGGGCACGTACTGGCGACACCGTGCGCTTAACCGCATAACACGGTGCCTGACCAGTAATGCGCTGCTTATAATAAGCACGAGGAGTGAGCTCAGGTCTGCTACCTGGTTTAGTACCACACCTCGTCTGCCCCCCCCCAAAAAAAATTGGGGGCTGCCTCTCGTACCTGTCGCACTGCCGTGCTGCCTCCTCATATCGATATTCCCCAGCCTGTGCCCAGGGTCCCTCTCCGTTCAGTATCTCCTCCCATGTCCAGGAGTCCTGTGATGCTGGCCGCTGTTGTTGCTGCTGCTGCTGTCATCGCTGTCTTTTACCACGCCGCTTGGTCCTTGGTTGGTGGGTGATTCTGTCACGGATTTCCTCCTCTTCTTCCGAAGAGGAGAGGCGAAAAGGATCAGAGGACCAATATGCGGCGTGGTAAGTGTCCATGGTTCTTTTAATACATAAATGTGCACATGAACAACTGACTACAAAAACAAGAAACGTGTGAAAACCTAAACAGTCCTATCTGGTGCAAACACAGAGACAGGAACAATCACCCACAAACACACAGTGACACCCAGGCTACCTAAGTATGATTCTCAATCAGAGACAACTAATGACACCTGCCTCTGATTGAGAACCATACTAGGCCGAAACATAGAAATACCCAAATCATAGAAAAACAAACAGACTGCCCACCCCAACTCACGCCCTGACCATAACTAAATAATGACAAAACAAAGGAAATAAAGGTCAGAACGTGACACAGTCTCAGTTGCTAATATATGTATATTATTATTATTATTAGATACAAACACTCTAACATTTCTAAAACTGTTTGAATGATGTCTGTGAGTATAACAGAACTCATATGGAAAGCAAAACCCTGAGGAGAAATCAAAACAGGAAGTGAGAAATCTGAGCTTTGTATGGATTCACCAGAGACCCCAATGAAATCCCCTTACGACATTAATGATGTTGCACTGCCTAGGGGTTCCACTAGATGTCAACCATCAATAGAAATTATAATGAGACCTCTATGGTGTTGTGGGAGTGAATGATAGCAGAATCAGTCTGTCATTTCAGTCTGTCATTTCCAGCATGACAATGACCCAAAACAGGAGTCTGGCAGTCAGCCATTTTTTGATCATGCTTATTCCTCATGGTAGTCACTTGCGTTCCATGGCTCATGAAGACAAGAAGGAATAGTCCGGTTGGAACTTTATTGAAGGTATATGTTAATAAAAAATCCTAATGATTCATTCTGTATATAACTTTTTGAAGTTTTTGTCCAATATAAAGCTGAACAGAATGAGCGTATACCAAACGCGCTAACAAAAGAAGCTATTTGGACATAACTAGCGGACATTTTCGAACAAAACAAACAATTATTGTGGACCTGGGATTCCTGGAGTGCTTTCTGATGTAGATCATCAAAGGTAAGGGATTATTTATCATGTAATTTCTTGTTTATGTTGACGTCAACGTGGCGGCTATTGTGATACATTTTTCTGAGCACCGTCTCAGATTATTGCATGGCTGGCTTATTCCGTAAAGTTTTTTTTGAAATCAGACACAGCGGTTGCATTAAGGAGAGGTATATCTATAATTCCATATGTATAACTTGTATTATCATCTACATTTATGATGAGCATTTCTGTTGAATGATGTGGCTGTTGATGTTTTTGGAACTAGTGAATGTAATGTGCCAATGTAAACTCATATTTTGATAAATATGAACTTTATCAAACAAAACATACATGTATTGTGTAACATGAAGTCCAAGTAGTGTCATCTGATGAAGATCATCAAAGGTTAGTGATTAATTTTTATCTCTATCTGCTTTTTGAAACACAGAAAAAATGGCTGTGGCTATATGTGGTGACCTAACATAATCATTTGTGGTGCTTTTGCTGAAAAGCATATTTGAAATCGAACACTGTGGTTGGATTCACAACAAGAATAGCTTTACAATGGTATGAGATACATGTATGTTTGAGGAATGTTAATTATGAGATTTTTGATGTTTTCAAAATGGCGCCCTACTCTTTGACTGGCTATTGTTATATCGCTCACGTTAACGGGATTGCAGCCATAAGATGTTAAAGCACTTTTCCCCGAATGAGTCTCAGCAGAGAAGGGTAACAGACTAACACAAATGACTCAAAGGGACCTGTGTCTCTCAGGATCTTCACTGGCACTAGGTCGTTACTTCCTAACATTGACACAAAACCCTCTGTAATGAAAGATAAATAATCTGGGTCACTATGGATGCCCCTGGGCATGAGATGGAGTGACAGGAGTAAACGGATGTCTGACAGGCGCAGATAACACCATAGGCTTAGGTTTAACGTAAGTGCGAGTACTGAATTTACCCTTAGCCCTGAGACAGGAGATTTTTCCAATGACATGAACCCTGACAGTAGTGACACTTGACCAAAGTTAGCTTTACCACGGGCGCCAGGCTCAACCCTAGTTGAATGAAACTCTGCCCCTGAACCACAGTATCATGAACTGACATCCTACTAAGGAAAACAAGAGCAAAGAATTCGGCAGACAGATTAGGAGGGTTGTCACACCACGTTACATGACTGTTTGTCTAAATTGCCCCCCCACACACACACTTTGTGGCATTATGATTTCTGGGATTTGATGTTCCTGGCCACAGATTCTCCCATCCCTATGCAGCGTACTCATGAGTACCACATTTTTGCCTTTCTTTGACACATAGGACACTAGGGACGTATCGGCCGTGAATACAATCTTAGAGGAATTGATGGGCCTATTCCGTGTATTGAGGTGGGAGCTGAGGTGGGAGCTCTGTCTTGTTTTTTTTTCCGTACTGTTCCTACCATCAGCTTCCTCTTGAGGAGCTCCTCTCCCAGCGTAGGAAAAACGGTCATGCCAAAACACCAGGCGCAGAACAAAGACCGGCCCAACACCAGGACCCAACCAGTAGCCTAACTAAAAAAACAAGGAAGTCGCACAACCACACACACGAACAGAGGAAATAAGCCCGCACAAAAGCGGGCAGGCATCACCGGCATAAATAGCCTAACTAAAACCTAAACAAGAAACAGGTGTGACCAATAAGACAAAAACAACAGAAAAGGGAAAAGGGATCAGTGGCAGCTAGTAGACCGGCGACGACGACCGCCGAGCGCTACCCGAACAGGAAGAGGAGCCACCTTCGGTGGGTGTCGTGACATTAAATGTATTTGGCTAAGGTGTATGTAAACTTCTGACTTCAACTGTAAATGCTTCACAGAGTTCATGTAACAGACATCTCAACACTGGGGTGGCGGTGTAGCCTAGTGGTTAGAGCATTGGACTAGTAACCAAAAGGTTGCAAGTTCAAATCCCTGAGCTGACAAGGTACAAAATCTGTCGTTCTGCCCTTGAACAGGCAGTTAACCCACTGTTCCTAGGCCGTCATTGAAAATAAGAATTTGTTCTTAACTTGCCTAGTAAAATAAAAGGTAAAAAAAACAAACATCAACTGTTCAGAGGAGACTGCATGAATAAGGCCTTCAATGTCAAATTGCTGCAAAGAAACCACTACTAAAAAGGACATGAATAAGAATTAGAGACTTGCTTTGGCCAAGAAACATGAGCAATGAACATTATACCGGTGGAAATTAGAGATTTTTGGTTCCAAACGGTGTATCTTTGTGAGACGCAGTGTGAGTGAACAGATGATCTCCACATGTGTATTTCCCACAATAAAGCATGGAGAAGGAGGTGTTATGGTTTGGGGGTGTTTTGACACTGTCTATGATTTATTTGGAATTCAAGGAACACTTAAACAGCATGGCTACCACAGCATTCTGCAGCAATACGCCATCCCATCTGGTTTGGGCTTAGTGCGACTATCATTTGTTTTGTGTAAGGGCTAATTTTACCAAGAAGAAGAGTGATGGGAGTGCTGCATCAGATGACCTTGGCTCCACGATCACCTGACCTCAACCAAATTGAGATCGTTTAGGATGAGTTGGACCGCACAATGAAGGAAAAGCAGCCAACAAGTGCTCAGCATATGTGGGACCTCCTTCAAGACTGTTGGAAAAGCATTCCAGGTGAAGCTGGTTGAAAGAATGCCACGAGTGTGCAACGCTGTCATTAAGGCAAAGGATGGTTATTTGAAGAATCTCAAATATATTTTGATTTGTTTAACACTTTTTTGGTTACTACATGATTTCATAGTTTTGCTGTCTACACTATTATTCTACAGTGGAGAAAATAGTAAAAATAAAGAGAAACCCTTGAATGAGTAGGTGTTCAAAAACTTTTGACTGGTAGTGTATATTTTTTTGTAATGGCTAATGGCTTCTATCTAGCGCATGGCATGTGGTAATTGCCTGCTATTCACACCTTCCATGTAGATGGCTATAAATAGCAAAACTCTAGCTCCTCTGCCAATCTTTCTCAGGCAATTTGTTTCCTACTGCAGCATTGCTGCTTGAACCAAGCAGTAGGGAATTACTACAGACACACAAGAATGGAGCTGTATACATTATTAGTACCCGATAAATATGCAGAAGTATGAGGTATCTGAGGTAAATATGAACATGAAAGCACAGTAAAGTGATTAGGCATCAGGATAGATAAGAGTAGAATCATTTTAAAAAGTAGCAGCGGCATATGATGTCTAAAAGTGTATGTGTGTGTGTTGTGTCGATATGTGTGTGTGTGTGCGTGCGAATGCAGTGTATGTGAATGTGTGTGGGGATAGTTTGAAAGAAATACAATTTTATCAATATACAGATCAGACACACAACAAGCATCAGACTGCACAATCACAAAGGTCAAGTACAGTATGTGAAAAGGAGTACAAATAAAATAGAGTACATAGAGAAGGATAATTCTCAAGGAGCTAAATCACACCAGGCCAGAAAGACCGGAAAGTCTTGAAATTAACATTTGGCCTTTGTTTTGGCCAAGGTACTTCAAGAAAGGGTCCCACAACTTAAAGAATTGATCAGGTGTATTATTACTGTAGAGAGTGTCTAATTGGGAATCAAATCAATAACCATTTGTTCCCATTGACTTTTTGAGGAAGCCTTTTTCAGATATCCGCAGCAGATTAATCAATTTTCGTGCACAATGTAGGACATTTTGTAACGGATGTGCATAACCACATTTTAAGAGGAATCTCATCTCTATTTCCCAGTATACAAGACTTTGAACCCAGCTGGAGAGAGCATTCAAAAATGTTCTCTCCTGTAGAACCAGAATTTGTTTATGTAACGGCAATCCCAGAAAACAATGAATATAAGAACTTTCCTCACCCTGACACTTATTTCAAAGACTAGACGGATTAAGGTTAATTCTATGTCTAGACACAGAAGTGACATGCAGTCAATGTAGGATCTTAAATTGCATATCTCTCGCTGAGTTGCAAGCTAGGAAACGTGATGTTTCTACACAAATCTATTTCCAGTCTGTAAGCTCTATTTGGGACCCTATATCAGCCTCCCATAACACCTTACTTTTGTCTGCATTATCTTTCTTGAAATCACACAGTAAGTTATAAAAGTGTTAAGTGATAGATTTAACCTCTCTGTGCACGTAACATGGTAGCGGGCTGAAATTCGACAACATACGGTGATCGCTACATAAATAGTCATATTAAACATTCATTAAAATACAAGTGTCTCACATGTATCGAAAGCCTAGAATATTGCTAATCCAACTGCGTTGTCAGATTTAAAAAGGATTTACTGCGAAAGAATACGATGCGATTATCTGAGGATAGAGCCACATCAAAAACAAAACTATTTCAACCAGCACAGGCTAACAAAATCACAAACTGCATTAAAATAAATTGATTACCTTTGACGATCTTCCTCTGTTTGCAATCCCAATGCTCATTGTTACACAATGAATGATCTTTTGTTTGATAAAATCCGTTTTTATAGCCTAACACGAAACATTTTGTGAACCGCTTGTGTCGTGAATTCCGTCTCATTCCATTTTTGACGACACAATCGAGGGTAAATACCCACACAAATCGTGACTTTTCCAGTCATGTTTGGTTTCATTGCAATCAACTGGTTTGTTTGTAACACACTTTACAGCAGAAAGAGAAAGAGACCGCTATGGCACCTGGCATCAGCAGCACAATATTGTGTAGAGCTTTGGAAAAGTGGGTGAGGTTATATCCTTCCTGTTTGGCCCTGTCCGGGGGTCTCATCGGATGGGGCCACAGTGTCTCCTGACCCCTCCTGTCTCAGCCTCTCTCGGAGGACCTGAGCCCTAGGACCATGCATCAGGACTACCTGGCATGATGACCCCTTGCTGTCCCCAGTCCACCTGGCCTTGCTGCTGTTCCAGTTTCAACTGTTCTGCCTGCGGCTATGGAACCCTAATAAGTTCATATTTACTCTTGAGGTGCTGTCCTGTTGCAACCTCTACAACTACTGTGATTATTATTATTTGACCCTGCTGGTCATCTATGAACGTTTGAAAATCTCGGCCATGTTCTGTTAAAATCTCCACCCGGCACAGCCAGAAGAGGACTGACCACCCCTCATAGCCTCATTCCTATCTCGGTTTCTTCCTAGGTTTTGGCCTTTCTATGGAGTTTTTCCTAGCCACCGTGCTTCTACACCTGCATTGCTTGCTGTTTGGGGTTTTAGGCTGGGTTTCTGTACAGCACTTTGAGATATTAGCTGATGTACGAAGGGATATATAAATACATTTGATTTGATAGATTTGATTTGATAGATTTGACTGAGGGTCTTCCAAATATTGAAAGTGTGTAAATAGTTACCCATGTTATTTTGTAAATGTATATATTTTTTTCTTCATATTTTTTTTTCCATATTGTTTTTTTCATTTTATGGGGGGGGGGTGTTAGAATACCATTTTGGCATTTTGTATATAGTTATTTGTTTCAAAATGTATACCTTCACCAATTTGGCCACTTGGGTACATTTTGGCTACTTGTGTGGGACACCTGGATGACTTTATGATAAATGTCATGAAGCACACTCATTTTGAAAGTTATCATTCTGAAACTTTGCACAAGTACTGCCCTCTTATGTTCTTCACTGAAATTGTCACCATCATCCTATCTGAATGTTTGTTTTATCTTGTTCATTTTAAAGATGAAGATACAACAATAAAAATAAAAAATGTATGTTTTTTTTCATTGTATTATATTCCCCTACACTCAATTCACATTTACACAAATGTCAGAGTGTTTTCTTTCAAATGGTACCAAGAATATGCATATCCTTGGTTCTGTGCCTGAGCTACAGTCAGTTAGATTTGGGTATGTCTTCAGGCGGAAATTGAAAAAGTAGGGGGGTAGCTCTAAGAGGTTTAAGAAGCCATCTAGATGATTTAAACTTTGCAGATATGAATTTACAAATGTAGAGATGCCAAATTTACTAACAATCTTTTCAAATGTAATTATTTGATCATCCTGCACAATAGCTTCAACAAAAGTAACCACATTTCCATTCAACCTTTTTATGAGAGTAAAGTACGTTGGATAAGAAAAATGTAATGGCAGGCCTCATGGAAACCGAAAAAGTCCAAATGTCAACAAAAAATAAGTAATTATGTCAAAAATGTCATGATATAATAACCACCATATCGAAGTAAACTTGGAGACACGAGATGACATGTTGTGTGGTCCTCCCACTACGACTCATTTGGAAAGCATGCAGTTTATTAGTCTACAGATGAAATCAATTGTGATTAAATTCACAGTGGAAAGTGATGGATGAGCTTGATGCTCCCTACCAATAAATATTGAGGGTCTTATTCTGGTGGGATGATCATCAATGCTTGGCTGCAGTTTGACAAATAAAAGAAATCTTGCTCTATTGTCCATAATAATCTCATCATGTAGGCTATACCTGCACTATATCTGTGACTTGTTAGCTACAGTGCACATACCAATACCAGAGTGACACACTCACTATATAAACGCAAACTTAGTGGCCATTGGCCAACAGCCGTACATCTAAATTTAGGATTGAAAAAGGCCTGAATGACAAGTATTCGTCAGCTGGTTTGCCCTTCTGTAACATTAAATATATTAAAGCCCTTAGGCCTGGTTCTTTTCTTAACTTTAAAATCCAGTTATGTATTTTACTTATTTCAAAAGAGACCATTGCCTGAGGATGGGTAAACTTTGAAAATAAATCCGTTGCCATTGGTGGAGTCAAGTACATTGGGGCAAAAAAGTATTTAGTCAGCCACCAATTGTGCAAGTTCTCCCATTTAAAAAGATGAAAGAGGTCTGTAATTTTTACCATAGGTACATGTAAACTATGACAGACAAAATTAGGAAAAAAAACCCAGAAAATCACATTGTAGGAATTTTAATGAATTTATTTGCAAATTATGGAGGAAAATAAGTATTAGGTCAATAACAAAAGTTTATCTCAATACTTTGTTATATACCCTTTGTTGGCAATGACAGAGGTCAAACGTTTTCTGTAAGTCTTCACAAGGTTTTCACACACTGTTGCTGGTATTTTGGCCTATTCCTCCATGCAGATCTCCTCTAGAGGAGTGACGTTTTGGGGCTGTTGCTGGGCAACACAGACTTTCAACTCCCTCCAAAGATTTTCTATGCGGTTGACATCTGGAGACTGGCTAGACCACTCCAGGACCTTGAAATGCTTCTCACGAAGCCACTCCTTCGTTGCCCGGGCGGTGTGTTTGACATCATTGTCATGCTGAAAGACCCAGCCACGTTTCATCTTCAATGCCCTTGCTGATGGAAGGAGGTTTTCACTCAAAATCTCATGATACATGGCCCCATTCATTCTTTCCTTTACACGGATCAGTCGTCCTGGTCCCTTTGCAGAAAAACAGCCTCAAAGCATGATGTTTCCACCCCCATGCATCACAGTAGGTATGGTGTGCTTTGGATGCAACTCAGCATTTTTTGTCCTCCAAACACAACGAGTTGAGTTTTTACCAAAAAGTTATATTTTTGTTTCATCTGACCATATGACATTCTCCCAATCTTCTTCTGGATCATCCAAATGCTCTCTAGCAAACTTCAGACGGGCCTGGACATGTACTGTCTTAAGCAGGGGGACAAGTCTGGCACTGCAGGATTTGAGTCCCTGGCGGGGTAGTGTGTTACTGATGGTAGGCTTTGTTACTTTGGTCCCAGCTCTCTGCAGGTCATTCACTAGGTCCCCCCGTGTGGTTCTGGGATTTTTGCTCACCGTTCTCGTGATCGTTTTGACCCCACGGGGTGAGATCTTGCGTGGAGCCCCAGATCGAGGGAGATTATCAGTTGTCTTGTATGTCTTCCATTTCCTAATAATTGTTCCCACAATTGATTTCTTCAAACCAAGCTACTTACCTATTGCAGATTCAGTCTTTCCAGCCTTGTGCAGGTCTACAATTTTGTTTCTGGTGTCCTTTGACAGCTCTTTGGTCTTGGCCATAGTGGAGTTTGGGAGTGTGACTGTTTGAGGTTGTGGACAAGTGTCTTTCATACTGATAACAAGTTCAAACAGGTGCCATTAATACAGGTAACGAGTGGAGGACAGAGGAGCCTCTTAACCTTTTGTGACTAGGGGGCAGTATTTTCACTTTTGGAAAAATAACATTCCCGTACTAAACGGGATATTTTGTCAGGACAAGATGCTAGAATATGCATATAATAGATATTTGAAAAACACCTTGAGGATTGATTATAAACAACGTTTGCCATGTTTCTGTCGATATTATGGAGCTAATTTGGAATATTTTTTGCCGTTTTCGTGACTGCAATTTCCGGGCGATTTCTCAGCCAAACGTGAAGAACAAACGGAGCTGTTTCACCTATAAAAATAATAAATTAGGAAAAAATGAACATTGGCTATCTAACTGGGAGTCTCGTGAGTGAAAACATCCGAAGCTCATCAAAGGTAAACGATTTAATTTAATTGCTTTTCTGATTTCCGTGACCAAGTTACCTGCTGCTAGCAGCACAAAATGCTATGCTAGGCTATCGATAAACTTACATAAGCTTGGCTAGCTTTGGCTGTAGAGCATATTTTGAAAATCTGAGATGACAGGGTGATTAACAAAAGGCTAAGCTGTGTCTCGGATGAAAAGGTGCATATTGTAAACGGCCAGCTCCTCAGTCTCAGTTGCTAATATATGCATATTATTATTTGTATTAGATAGAAACCATCTAAAGATTCCCAAACTGTCAAAATATTGTCTGTGAGTATAACAGAACTGATATTGCAGGCGAAACCCTGAGGAAAATCAAAGCAGGAAGTGGCTTCTATTTTGAAAACTCCATGTTCCATAGCCTCCCTTTGCTCCATTTAAAGGGATATGAACCAGATTCCTTTTCCTATCGCTTCCTCAAGGTGTCAACAGTCTTCAGACATAGTTTCAGGTTTTTATTTTGAAAAATGAGCCAGAACGATAACATTGTGTCAAGTGGTCACACAAGTTTTTCTTGCGCAACAGAATTTGGACAGCCATTGTTTTCCCTCTCCTACTGTAAAAGACATTTGCTGTTGATATATTATCGATTATATATTTTAAAAACAACCTGAGGATTGACTATAGAAAATGTTTGACATGTTTCTGTGGACATAATGGAAGCTATTTGGAATTTGTCTGCGTTGTCGTGACCGCTCTTTCCTGTGGATTTCTGAACATAACGCGACAAACAAACGGAGGTATTTTGGATATTAAAATCATCTTTATGGAACAAATGGAACATTTGTTGTGTAACTGGGATTCTCATGAGTGAAAACATGATGGGGCAGCAGGGTAGCCTAGTGGTTAGAGCGTTGGACTAGTAACCGAAAGGTTGCAAGTTCAAATCCCTGAGCTGATAAGGTACAAATCTGTTGTTCTGCCCCTGAACAGGCAGTTAACCCACTGTTCCTAGGCCATCATTGAAAATAATAATTTGTTCTTCACTGACTTGCCTAGTAAAATTAAATTAAAATAACTTGATTGCTTTTCTGATTTTGACCGAGTTACGACAGGTGGATTAACAAAAGGCTAAGCTGTGTTTTCCTATATTGCACTTGTGATTTCATGAATATAAATATTTATTGTATGTAGCGCTATGCTGTTCAGCGGTTGTTGATGACACTTATCCCGATAGGGGGATTGCAGTCATAACAGGTTGCATACTGTCTATGTCTATTGCTGTGACTTAGATGAAGATCAGATCAAAATGTATAACCAATATATGCAGAAATCCAGGTAATTCTTGCCATTAAGTATTCAGACCATTTACTCAGTACTTTGTTAAAGCAACTGTGGCAGCGATTACAGCCTCGGGTCTTCTTGGGTATGATGCTACAAGCTTGGCACAGCTGTATTTGGGGAGTTTCCCCCATTCTTCTCTGCAGATCCTCTCAAGCATGTGTAGATGTGTGTAGATTGCTGAGGAAATGGTTCTATTTTATCCATTTTAGAACAAAGATGTAGCATAACTGTCACGGCCGTTGAATGAAGAGGACCAAGGCGCAGGGTGGTGAGCGTACATGATCCTTTATTATTATGACGCCGACAAAAACAATAAACAATCTAAAACAACCGTGAAGCTAAAGGCTATAGTGCCAACAAACAAAGACAACTTCCCACAAAGACAGGTGGGAAAAAGGGCTACCTAAGGTATGCTTCTCAATCAGAGACAATGATAGACAGCTGTCCCTGATTGAGAACCTTACCTGGCCAAAACATAGAAATACAAATAATAGAACATAGAATACCCACCCCAAACCAAAATAGAGACATAGACAGGATCTCTAAGGTCAGGGCGTGACAATAACAAAATGTGGAAAAAGACAAGGGGTCTGAATACTTTCCAAAGGCACTGTATAGTGTAGAGAATCATTGTACCATCTAACCCACTTTGAAATATATTTTCATTAACCAACAAAAAGATTCTGCTGTTTGAAGCTGGGTTACAAAACCGAAAGTAAAAGACAAACACTGCATTTAAAAACAGGAAGCATAGAAATATCGCACATAGATCATCTTAGACTTACTTTCAATGACAATGACATATCCATAACTCACATCTCTATGTGAATTTGGTCAGGTCGCCCAAAAAGTGACATATTGCAGCTTTAAACGTGCTTGGTTAAAATCATCCGCAACAAAGAGTGAGAGGATTCTTGCTGGCTAATGGTCTAGTAAATGTTGCTGAGTACCGCCTTGGTGTTTACTTGTGGCAGTATTTACACAGCTTTGATAGTAACACATGTGCATTCAGAAACTCCATTACAACAGGAATTATTGACGTGGAAACATACCCCTACTCTTACCAGAAGTATACTATCTTGTACACTGTTAGCAGCTCATTTGAGCTCCGGTAAATATCTTTGAATCTTCTGAAGAAATAATTTCCCTGCTTATGTAGCATTGTAGGATCTGGGGTCCTACGTTCGGCAGCGGTAACCTAACGGTTTGCCAGAGAACAGTTCAGTAGGAAGACAGAAGATCTAGCTTTGTTGAGGAGAGCTTGAGGAGAGAACTCTTTACAAGGAAGACAGATGAGAATAGTGATATGCAGTTCACAAACAATTCATTATCTTGCAATCCAATCCAGGCAGAAAATCTAGTAGGTATAGCAAGCCTTGCGGCGAGTTACCTGGATTAGCTAAACCTTTCATAACTATCCCTTTGTGGGGTTAGCTAGCTAACCAACTAGCGCTACAAAGGACAAGTTATCGCTGAAAGGCTATCTTTGCTAGCTAGCTTTCCAGCTAGCATGGGCTAGCTGGAAAGCATGAGTCATGGGCTAACCATGTCTCGATGGCTAGCCTTTGACGGTAGTTACTGAGGAGTAGAAAATAAATTATTCTCAAAGCAAAACTTTTCTTTCGGTCAGTTGTCAACACTACCAACAGGATCTGGGGTCCTACGTTCGGCAGCGGCAACCTCACAGAGAACAGTTCAGTAGGAAGACAGAAGATCTAGCTTTGTTGAGGAGAGCTTCAGGAGTTACAGATAACTCTTTGCAAGGAAGACAGGTGAGAATAGTGATGTGCAGTGTCGTTTTACTGACTTAAGAGTCATGATTCGTTTTTCTGAATGACTCATTCATTTTAGTCGTTTGTTTGACCTGCTGGCCACAATGCGCAATGAGTCCTACAGCAGGATTGATAAATGCTCCTTTGGCTCAGCGGCTCCATAGATGTGCTCCGACCAACAGCTGCCTGTAATACACTTAGGGTGAAAAATATTAAGAACGCCTGCACTTTCCAAGACATAAACTGTGTTTGAGTACCCATACTAACATATTGTATACTACATACTTAATGAGTATATACTACATATTATTAGTTCATGTTAGTATACTGTAAACAAACAGTATCCTTTCAGGTGAGCGTACTAGCTCTTCACCGGTCTACCAGAAGTTGATGCTGTTGCTATGCAACCTCTTGGTAACTAATTGGCATAACAAATGACTAGTTAGACATTTTACGACTTTGCGTGTGTACTTAAATTTTGAGCGTTGTCAGATTGTCCGTTTGTAAATTCTGAGCGTTTCGCTCTCAGAGCGCATATTGGACGCTCGGGTCGAGAAGCAGTGTTGATTTGAGCGTTCTGACCGAATGTTGGCTAGCTTGCTAGCTACTTCCAGAAACAAATGAGACCACTCTGATCATTTTACTCGCCCTAGCAGAGCTGGTTAGGCCGTTTTCATATTATCCAGAGCGGTGACTGTAACTGTGCTGCTGGCAACAATTTAAATACTCATTTTTTGCCAACGTTTACTGACACCGGCCATATTCAACGGGTGTTGAGCACTAGTAAATCTCATACACTCATACACTCTCATACACTCAGACAAGAGTGCTCTGAAATCGGAGTAGATAGAGCATATTTTCGAAAGCTCCCGAATGTCCATTGAGAAAGCACAATGACTATAATATTTAGCTAAGCATGACGGGAATAATCAAGTCAATAAACTTTGGGTAGTTAGTTAGATAGCCTATACTTAGTAGCAGCCAACTAACGTTACCGTTAGGTAGCTAGCTAACATAGTTTTTTTTTACATTCGTCATAATTAGTTAAAGCAATGAATTTGTATCACTCACCATTCTTAAAATCTAAAAATGGTGTGAAGCCACGCCTGAAGTGGACAAAAATGGATGGGAAGTCATTGGCATCGGACAAACCATATACACATTGGCCAATACCACCCAATTCGGCGTTGATTCGTGCAAAGTGTATTGCAACTGCCATATGGCGATTGCCTATTGTAACACTTTAAAAATTCAACAGGTGGCGAATTCGCTCCACCATGGTTTTTCATATTGGGAAATGGCACCCAAGTCAACATCCAAAAGCAAAATTTTGAAAAAATGATTTTTTGTCAAAAACTTATCACCCCTTAAAAAAGTGCTTTCTGGACCGTTTTTCGAAATTCTTTCGATTTTTTTGTCAATTACACATGTGTAAGAACTGTATGAATATACTTTTGTCCAATTTTATCATCATATTTTTTTTTTTTTTTTTTTACATGGGCATAAGTAATATGTTTTGTCCATTTTCAATATGATTTCATAGGAAGTCAAAAGTCAAAAGTCAAAAATGTCAAAATTTTGTAAAAACTTCACACACCCTTAAAAAGTGCTTTCTGGACCGTTTTTTGTAATTTTGTGTCAATTACACACGTATAAGAACTGTATCAACATACTTTAGTTGTATTCTACCATATGAAATTTGACATGCTCAAAAATGCAAAATTGACTGGCCTGATGAACACAGGATGGCCGAGCAGTGATAGTTGTTCCTTTCCATCACTCGTTGTGTTGATTTCATCATGTCCATTTGGTGATGTCTTTTCACATACAATCATATTGCAAGTGCACGTGCATTTGCAATATGGTTCAATGGGCATTTACCATATGAAATTTGACATGCTCAAAAATCCTGCAGAAATGCAAAATTGACTGGCCAGATGAACTCGGGATGGCCTGGCAGTGATAGTTGCTCCTTTCCATCGCTCGTTGTGTTGACTTCATCCTGTCCATTTTGTGATGTCTTTTCACATACAATCATATTGCAAGTGCACGTGCATTTGCAATATGGTTCAATGGGCATTTACCATATGAAATTTGACATGCTCAAAAATGCAAAATTGACTGGCCTGATGAACACAGGATGGCCGAGCAGTGATAGTTGTTCCTTTCCATCACTCGTTGTGTTGATTTCATCATGTCCATTTGGTGGTGTTTTTCACATAGAATCATCATTGCAAATGCACGTGCGTTGTTGTGCAACTGGTAACCCAAAAATAAAAATATGGTTGTAAATGCATTTACCGGGACTCCTATTGTCCATGCCCGCTATGGGAGTACCCTACTACGACCCTCTATCCATGGGGGCCGCCCTGAGTGCTTTATGGACTGTTTAAAATAGGCACCTGGTAACCCAAAAATAAAAATATGGTTGTAAAATGCAAGCGAGCTACGGTCAAGCGGGATATCTCGTTGAACTCGGCACGGCCTAGGGATTATGGTAATGCCATTGCCTGCTCTCTGTGTCTTTAAGCACCGCACTTTGTCACTCCATCCTTGCTGTGTGTGTGTATGAGAGCTTTTCTTTGACATCTCCTGGGGGAAATGACTGATTTACAGTTTAGGAGGGTTACCTAGTCACACATATGAAGTTTTGGAGAGATGTGACTTTTCTAACCCTTCAAAACAGACAGTGTGACCCAATTAAAGGCACTTCCGGTTGGCACAGGAAGCTATAAGTCAACACATGTCTTGACTGACATAGAAACCTACAGAATCCTGAGTTTTAAGTCTTTAAGTTAAGAATTGACCTATCTACGATCTACACAGTGTTGAATGGGGTCATTTTCACCTTTGAAGGTGATGTACATCAAAACACCTTTTGGGTCAATTTAACCACTTCCGTTTGCTCCAGGAAGCTTAGAATCGACACAGGTAGACCTCATAGTGGTCTGATGGACTGTTACTGAAGACAGGTTCATAAGGCATTCATAACCCACATAGGCTTCAGGTTGAATTTAGGAGTGCAGGCAATGTATTCCTATGGGGAGAGAAGTCAATGCAAACTTTTGATGTAAACACCTTCTTTTAACTGTTAAGGGTTAATGCCACAGGGTCAAGGTTAGGCTTGCACGGATCGGGAGGACCTTAGGAACGTACCTGAGGTCGAATTGTGCTTCTCACCCTAACGGTTCTCTCACTGCCACCAAAAATCAAATGACATTGTGGGGCAGGCTTCATTTTGGGCCTTCTTTTTTCAAGGTCGCTGCACTCAGAACGAGCTACGGTCAAGCGGGGCATCTCGTTGAACTCGGCACAGTCTGGAGACTATGGTGATGCCATTTTTTGTGTTGATTTCAGAATGCCATTTTGGTGATGGTCCCTCTCCGTTTAAACACATTGCAAATGTACAAAAGTCAACTAGCAAGTCAGTGTCCATCAGTCAATTAGATGTCATTATGACACCAAACTGATATCAATTAACACCAAACCCACTTTTTCCTACTCATTTAGAAGCCAACTATCACATATGTCAGAGCAGGCCCATAATTCACAGCGCCTTCGGTTTAAAACATAATAAAAACGTAAAACACATAGTTACGTTCTAGCTGCGGGTCCAGGTCGGACATTATGTGAAGGCCTATGTGAGGCGACCCCGAATCCCGAGTTTCGGCTCGATAGGTCCTTCGGTGCCCGAGTAAAACCCTAATTGGTGCTGAAAATCCACTTTTTCCATGCCTTGCTACGGGGTCCTTGAATGAGCTATCGGACAGAAACGTTGGGGTCTGTCTCTATGGGCCGAGCCGGTTTCAATGCACCTAGCCTTGCGTCTCTGAGACTTTTCTAAATGTCGTCATTTTCGTAATGGTCAAAATGAATTGAAATCATTGCAAATGTACGAGGCTGTTTCTCGGTCCGAGAACCTTCTAGAGCCACCTAACTCACCACGCACCATCGACCTGAGGTCTAGAACAGGTTTCTAAAGTTTCGGAACTCTAGGTCTGACGGTTCTTTTTTAGCTCGAACAAAGCTAACTATTGCAGTCACTGTCTGTCTCTACGCACCCCAATACGTCCCTCCTTCCAAGTTGTGTTTTAGTGTGATTTATTTTTCCTTTGAAATTTTATGGGAAAAATGACTGATTTACAGTTCATGGGGGTTGCCTAATCACATATATGAAGTTTTGGAAAGATCTGACTTTTTAACCCTCGAAACAGCCCCTGAGACACCAATTATGACACTTCCGGTTGGCACAGGAAGCTATAAGTCAACACATATCCTCATTGGGGTATGCTGTTACAGAATCCTGAGTTTTAAGTCTTTACGTTAAGAATTGACTGATTTACACAGGGTTGAATGCACTATGTCTATCAAACTGCAGGCAGGGTATGGATATACACTTTTAGGGGATTTGAACCACTTCCGGTTGGTCTAGGAAGCTTAGAATCAACACAGGTAGACCTCATAGTGGCCTGATGGACTGTTACCGAAGACAGGTTCATACGGCATTCATAACCCATATAGACTCCAGGTTGAATTTAGGGGTGCAGGCAATGTATTCCTATGGGGAGAGAAGTCAATGCAAACTGTTTGATGTAAACACCTTCTTTTAACTGTCAAGGGTTAATGCCACACGGTCAAGGTTAGGCTTGCACGGATCGGAAGGACCTTAGGAACATTCCTGTGGTTGAATTTTCCTTCTAAACCTAACGGTTCTGCCGCTGTCACCCAAAAGCAAATGACGTTGTGGGGCAGGCTTCATATTGGGCCTACTTTTCAAATGGTCGCTGCGCCCAGACCGAGCGAGCTACGGTCAAGCGGGATATCTCGTTGAACTCGGCACAGCCTAGGGATTATGGTAATGCCATTGCCTGCTCTCTGTGTCTTTCAGCAACGCAGTTTTTCACTCCATCCTTGCTGTGTGTGTGTATGAGAGCTTTTCTTTGACATCTCCTGGGGGAAATGACTGATTTACAGTTTAGGAGGGTTACCTAGTCACACATATGAAGTTTTGGAGAGATGTGACTTTTCTAACCCTTGGGCATTTACCATATGAAATTTGACATGCTCAAAAATGCAAAATTGACTGGCCTGATGAACACAGGATGGCCGAGCAGTGATAGTTGTTCCTTTCCATCACCCGTTGTGTTGATTTCATCATGTCCATTTGGTGATGTTTTTTCACTATAGAATCATATTGCAATGCACATGCATTGTTGTGCAACTGGTAACCCAAAAAAAAAAATATTTACCATGTAAATGCATTTACCGGGACACTTTAACATGTTCTGATGGATACTCATTGTTGTGCAACTGGTGAACTGGTGTGAAATGTGCACCTGGGAACCCAAAAATTAAAATATGCTCCAAAATGCATTTAAGGGTCATTCTCATATTAATGCCCTGATATGGAAGCACCCTTACGGCCCTCTCTCTGTCAGGGCCGTCCTGAGTGCTTTGTGGACTGTTTAAAATATTACGATGGATACTGATTGTTGTGCAACCCATAACCCAAAAAAAAATAAAATATGCTCCAAAATGCATTTACCGGTCATTCTGATATTAATGCCCGCTATGGGAACACAGGATGGCCCTGGCAGTGATAGTTGTTCCTTTCCATCACTCGTTGTGTTGATTTCATCATGTCCATTTGGTGATGTCTTTTCACATACAATCATATTGCAAGTGCACGTGCATTTTGCAATATTGAATGGGCATTTACCATATGAAATTTGATGGGCATTTGACCATATGAAATTTGACATGCTCAAAAATGCAAAATTGACTGGCCTGATGAACACAGGATGGCCGAGCAGTGATAGTTGTTCCTTTCCATCACTCGTTGTGTTGATTTCATCATGTCCATTTGGTTTTCACATACAATCATATTGTGTTTTTTCACTATAGAATCATATTGCAAATGCAAGTGCATTGTTGTGCAACTGGTAACCCAAAATAAAAATATGTGGGTGCAATGGTTGTCCTAAATGCATTTACCGGGTCTTCTCATTGTCCATGCCCGCTATGGGATGTCTTTTACGGCCCTCTAATCATGGGGGCCGTCCTGAGTGCTTTATGGACTGTTTAAAATGGCAATGGGCAACCCAAAAAATAAAAATATGGTCAAAAATGCATTTAAATTCTGATATTAATGCCAGATGGGAACACAGGATGGCCGGGCAGTGATAGTTGTTCCTTTCCATCACTCGTTGTGTTGATTTCATCATGTCCATTTGGTGATGTCTTTTCACAATCATATTGCAAGTGCACGTGCATTTGCAATGGGCATTTATGGTTCAATGGGCATTTACCATATTTGAAATGGTTGACATGCTCAAAAATGCAGAAATGCAAAATTGACTGGCCAGATGAACACAGGATGGCCGAGCAGTGATAGTTGTTCCTTTCCATCACTCGTTGTGTTGATTTCATCATGTCCATTTGGTGATGTCTTTTCACATACAATCATATTGCAAGTGCACGTGCATTTGCAATATGGTTCAATGGGCATTTACCATATGAAAATTTGACATGCTCAAAAATCCTGCAGAAATGCAAAATTGACTGGCCAGATGAACTCAGGATGGCCGAGCAGTGATAGTTGTTCCTTTCCATCACTCGTTGTGTTGATTTCATCATGTCCATTTGGTGATGTTTTTTCACTATAGAATCATATTGCAAATGCACGTGCATTGTTGTGCAACTGGTAACCCAAAAATAAAAATATATGGTGATTTCATTATGTCCATTTTGTATTTTCTTACTTTTGCAAAGTCACTGTTTTCTTACTTTTGCAAAGTCACTGTGCATTTGCAATATGGTTCAATGGGCAGGTACCATCAAATTTGTCATGCTATAAAAATGCTGCAGGAATGTGAAATTGATTGCCCCGATGAACACAGGATGGCCGAGCAGTGATAGTTGTTCCTTTCCATCACTCGTTGTGTTGATTTCATCATGTCCATTTGGTGATGTCTTTTCACATACAATCATATTGCAAGTGCACGTGCATTTGCAATATGGTTCAATGGGCATTTACCATATGAAATTTGACATGCTCAAAAATCATGCAGAAATGCAAAATTGACTGGCCAGATGAACTCGGGATGGCCTGGCAGTGATAGTTGCTCCTTTCCATCGCTCGTTGTGTTGACTTCATCCTGTCCATTTTGTGATGTCTTTTCACATACAATCATATTGCAAGTGCACGTGCATTTGCAATATGGTTCAATGGGCATTTACCATATGAAATTTGACATGCTCAAAAATGCAAATTGACTGGCCTGATGAACACAGGATGGCCGAGCAGTGATAGTTGTTCCTTTCCATCACTCGTTGTGTTGATTTCATCATGTCCATTTGGTGGTGTTTTTTCACTATAGAATCATATTGCAAATGCACGTGCGTTGTTGTGCAACTGGTAACCCAAAAATAAAAATATGGTTGTAAATGCATTTACCGGGACTCCTATTGTCCATGCCCGCTATGGGAGTACCCTACTACGACCCTCTATCCATGGGGGCCGCCCTGAGTGCTTTATGGACTGTTTAAAATAGGCACCTGGTAACCCAAAAATAAAAATATGGTTGTAAAATGCAAGCGAGCTACGGTCAAGCGGGATATCTCGTTGAACTCGGCACGGCCTAGGGATTATGGTAATGCCATTGCCTGCTCTCTGTGTCTTTAAGCACCGCACTTTGTCACTCCATCCTTGCTGTGTGTGTGTATGAGAGCTTTTCTTTGACATCTCCTGGGGGAAATGACTGATTTACAGTTTAGGAGGGTTACCTAGTCACACATATGAAGTTTTGGAGAGATGTGACTTTTCTAACCCTTCAAAACAGACAGTGTGACCCAATTAAAGGCACTTCCGGTTGGCACAGGAAGCTATAAGTCAACACATGTCTTGACTGACATAGAAACCTACAGAATCCTGAGTTTTAAGTCTTTAAGTTAAGAATTGACCTATCTACGATCTACACAGTGTTGAATGGGGTCATTTTCACCTTTGAAGGTGATGTACATCAAAACACCTTTTGGGTCAATTTAACCACTTCCGTTTGCTCCAGGAAGCTTAGAATCGACACAGGTAGACCTCATAGTGGTCTGATGGACTGTTACTGAAGACAGGTTCATAAGGCATTCATAACCCACATAGGCTTCAGGTTGAATTTAGGAGTGCAGGCAATGTATTCCTATGGGGAGAGAAGTCAATGCAAACTTTTTGATGTAAACACCTTCTTTTAACTGTTAAGGGTTAATGCCACAGGGTCAAGGTTAGGCTTGCACGGATCGGGAGGACCTTAGGAACGTACCTGAGGTCGAATTGTGCTTCTCACCCTAACGGTTCTCTCACTGCCACCCAAAATCAAATGACATTGTGGGGCAGGCTTCATTTTGGGCCTTCTTTTTCAAGGTCGCTGCACTCAGAACGAGCTACGGTCAAGCGGGGCGTCTCGTTGAACTCGGCACAGTCTGGAGACTATGGTGATGCCATTTTTTGTGTTGATTTCAGAATGCCATTTTGGTGATGGTCCCTCTCCGTTTAAACACATTGCAAATGTACAAAAGTCAACTAGCAAGTCAGTGTCCATCAGTCAATTAGATGTCATTATGACACCAAACTGATATCAATTAACACCAAACCCACTTTTTCCTACTCATTTAGAAGCCAACTATCACATATGTCAGAGCAGGCCCATAATTCACAGCGCCTTCGGTTTAAAACATAATAAAAACGTAAAACACATAGTTACGTTCTAGGCGGGTCCAGGTCGGACATTATGTGAAGGCCTATGTGAGGCGACCCCGAATCCCGAGTTTCGGCTCGATAGGTCCTTCGGTGCCCGAGTAAAACCCTAATTGGTGCTGAAAATCCACTTTTTCCATGCCTTGCTACGGGGTCCTTGAATGAGCTATCGGACAGAAACGTTGGGGTCTGTCTCTATGGGCCGAGCCGGTTTCAATGCACCTAGCCTTGCGTCTCTGAGACTTTTCTAAATGTCGTCATTTTCGTAATGGTCAAAATGAATTGAAATCATTGCAAATGTACGAGGCTGTTTCTCGGTCCGAGAACCTTCTAGAGCCACCTAACTCACCACGCACCATCGACCTGAGGTCTAGAACAGGTTTCTAAAGTTTCGGAACTCTAGGTCTGACGGTTCTTTTTTAGCTCGAACAAAGCTAACTATTGCAGTCACTGTCTGTCTCTACGCACCCCAATACGTCCCTCCTTCCAAGTTGTGTTTTAGTGTGATTTATTTTTCCTTTGAAATTTTATGGGAAAAATGACTGATTTACAGTTCATGGGGGTTGCCTAATCACATATATGAAGTTTTGGAAAGATCTGACTTTTTTAACCCCTCGAAACAGCCCCTGAGACACCAATTATGACACTTCCGGTTGGCACAGGAAGCTATAAGTCAACACATATCCTCATTGGGGTATGCTGTTACAGAATCCTGAGTTTTAAGTCTTTACGTTAAGAATTGACTGATTTACACAGGGTTGAATGCACTATGTCTATCAAACTGCAGGCAGGGTATGGATATACACTTTTAGGGGATTTGAACCACTTCCGGTTGGTCTAGGAAGCTTAGAATCAACACAGGTAGACCTCATAGTGGCCTGATGGACTGTTACCGAAGACAGGTTCATACGGCATTCATAACCCATATAGACTCCAGGTTGAATTTAGGGGTGCAGGCAATGTATTCCTATGGGGAGAGAAGTCAATGCAAACTGTTTGATGTAAACACCTTCTTTTAACTGTCAAGGGTTAATGCCACACGGTCAAGGTTAGGCTTGCACGGATCGGAAGGACCTTAGGAACATTCCTGTGGTTGAATTTTCCTTCTAAACCTAACGGTTCTGCCGCTGTCACCCAAAAGCAAATGACGTTGTGGGGCAGGCTTCATATTGGGCCTACTTTTCAAATGGTCGCTGCGCCCAGACCGAGCGAGCTACGGTCAAGCGGGATATCTCGTTGAACTCGGCACAGCCTAGGGATTATGGTAATGCCATTGCCTGCTCTCTGTGTCTTTCAGCAACGCAGTTTTTCACTCCATCCTTGCTGTGTGTGTGTATGAGAGCTTTTCTTTGACATCTCCTGGGGGAAATGACTGATTTACAGTTTAGGAGGGTTACCTAGTCACACATATGAAGTTTTGGAGAGATGTGACTTTTCTAACCCTTGGGCATTTACCATATGAAATTTGACATGCTCAAAAATGCAAAATTGACTGGCCTGATGAACACAGGATGGCCGAGCAGTGATAGTTGTTCCTTTCCATCACCCGTTGTGTTGATTTCATCATGTCCATTTGGTGATGTTTTTTCACTATAGAATCATATTGCAAATGCACAAGCATTGTTGTGCAACTGGTAACCCAAAAATAAAAATATGGTTGTAAATGCATTTACCGGTCATTCTCATATTAATGCCCGATATAGGATGTACCTGATACGGCCCTCTCCATAGGGCCGTCTGGTGATGTATGGAAACATGTTCTGATGGATACTCAAAAATGTGCAAAAATTGAACCTGGTTGAAAAATGCATTTAAGGGTCATTCTCATATTAATGCCCTGTTATAGGAGTACCCTACTGGCCCTAAGTGATTTATGGACACTTTAAAATATTATACTGATTGTTGCAACTGGTGATTGAAAACGTGCAACTGGTAACCCAAAAAATAAAACATGGTCCTCATTTTTCTCATATTTTAATGCCCGATATGAAATTTAGACCAGGGGGCCGTCCTGAGTGATGTATGGACACTTTAACATGTTCTGATGGATACTCATTGCTGTGCACCTGTTGGGATTGAACATGTGCAACTGGTAACCCAAAAATTAAAATATGCTCCAAAATGCATTTATGGACTCTCATTTGCCATGCTATGGAAACTACGGCCCTCTTTCCGTGGGGGGATTTAGTGCTTTATGGACTGTTTAAAATATCACGATGGATACTGATTGTTGTGCAACTGGTGATTGAAAACGAAATTGAAAACTGCAACTGGTAACCCAAAAATTAAAATATGGACCTCCAGGCTTGTGGCCCTTACTCACCACCCAGGTAACACTCCTCTATTTCCGGGGATGATTCCAGCATGGGACCCCCCCCACATCCACAACCTCGCACACCAGGTGAACCAGGGCACCCACACTTAAGCACCCTCCCTCGGGCTATAAAGCAGATAGCTGCCTGTTAGGAACCGCAGTGCACCTGGTGACCCAAAATAGAAGTTGTGCATCTGGGAACCCAAAATAAAGTGGGTGCACCTGGGAACCCAAAATAAAAGTGGGTGCACCTGGGAACCCAAAAATTAAAATATGGTCCTAAATGCATTTAAGGGTCATTCTCAAATTAATGCCCGATATGGAAGGCACCCTACTACGGCCCTCTTCTGTCAGGGCCGTCCTGAGTGCTTTGTGGACTGTTTAAAATATTACGATGGATACTGATTGTTGTGCACCCGGTAACCCAAAAATTAAAATATGCTCCAAAATGCATTTACCGGTCATTCTGATATTAATGCCCGCTATGGGAACACAGGATGGCCGGGCAGTGATAGTTGTTCCTTTCCATCACTCGTTGTGTTGATTTCATCATGTCCATTTGGTGATGTCTTTTCACATACAATCATATTGCAAGTGCACGTGCATTTGCAATATGGTTCAATGGGCATTTACCATATGAAATTTGACATGCTCAAAAAATCATGCAGAAATGCAAAATTGAAAATGGCCAGATGAACTCGGGATGGCCTGGCAGTGATAGTTGCTCCTTTCCATCGCTCGTTGTGTTGACTTCATCCTGTCCATTTTGTGATGTCTTTTCACATACAATCATATTGCAAGTGCACGTGCATTTGCAATGCTCAAAAATGGTTCAAAATGGGCATTTACCATATGAAATTTGACATTTTGCTGTCTTTTCACATAAAAAAGTGCACGTGCATTTGCAATATGGTTCAATGGGCATTTACCATATGAAATGACATGCTCAAAAATGCAAAATTGACCCTGATGAACACAGGATGGCCGAGCAGTGATAGTTGTTCCTTTCCATCACTCGTTGTGTTGATTCATGTCCATTTGGTGATGTTTTTTCACATACAATCATATTGCAAATGCAGTGCATTTTGTTCCTTTCCAAAATAAAAATATGGTTGATTTCATCATGTCCATTTGTTTATGTTTTTCACATACAATCATATTGCAAAGTCACTGTGCATTTGCAATATGGTTCAATGGGCATTTACCATCAATGGGCATTTACCATATGAAATTTGACATGCTCAAAAAATGCATGCAGGAATGCAAAATTGATTGGCCAGATGAACACAGGATGGCCTGGCAGTGATAGTTGTTCCTTTCCATCACTCGTTGTGTTGATTTCATCCATTTGTCCATTTGCAAGTGATGTCTTTTCACATACAATCATATTGCAAGTGCACGTGCATTTGCAATATGGTTCAATGGGCATTTACCATATGAAATTTGACATGCTCAAAAATGCAAAATGCAAAATTGACTGGCCTGATGAACACAGGATGGCCGAGCAGTGATAGTTGTTCCTTTCCATCACTCGTTGTGTTGATTTCACATGTCCATTTGGTGGTGTTTTTTCACTATAGAATCATATTGCAAATGCACGTGCGTTGTTGTGCAACTGGTAACCCAAAAATAAAAATATGGTTGTAAATGCATTTACCGGGACTCCTATTGTCCATGCCCGCTATGGGAGTACCCTACTACGACCCTCTATCCATGGGGGCCGCCCTGAGTGCTTTATGGACTGTTTAAAATAGGCACCTGGTAACCCAAAAATAAAAATATGGTTGTAAAATGCAAGCGAGCTACGGTCAAGCGGGATATCTCGTTGAACTCGGCACGGCCTAGGGATTATGGTAATGCCATTGCCTGCTCTCTGTGTCTTTAAGCACCGCACTTTGTCACTCCATCCTTGCTGTGTGTGTGTATGAGAGCTTTTCTTTGACATCTCCTGGGGGAAATGACTGATTTACAGTTTAGGAGGGTTACCTAGTCACACATATGAAGTTTTGGAGAGATGTGACTTTTCTAACCCTTCAAAACAGCAGTGTGACCCAATTAAAGGCACTTCCGGTTGGCACAGGAAGCTATAAGTCAACACATGTCTTGACTGACATAGAAACCTACAGAATCCTGAGTTTTAAGTCTTTAAGTTAAGAATTGACCTATCTACGATCTACACAGTGTTGAATGGGGTCATTTTCACCTTTGAAGGTGATGTACATCAAAACACCTTTTGGGTCAATTTAACCACTTCCGTTTGCTCCAGGAAGCTTAGAATCGACACAGGTAGACCTCATAGTGGTCTGATGGACTGTTACTGAAGACAGGTTCATAAGGCATTCATAACCCACATAGGCTTCAGGTTGAATTTAGGAGTGCAGGCAATGTATTCCTATGGGGAGAGAAGTCAATGCAAACTTTTTGATGTAAACACCTTCTTTTAACTGTTAAGGGTTAATGCCACAGGGTCAAGGTTAGGCTTGCACGGATCGGGAGGACCTTAGGAACGTACCTGAGGTCGAATTGTGCTTCTCACCCTAACGGTTCTCTCACTGCCACCCAAAATCAAATGACATTGTGGGGCAGGCTTCATTTTGGGCCTTCTTTTTTTCAAGGTCGCTGCACTCAGAACGAGCTACGGTCAAGCGGGGCGTCTCGTTGAACTCGGCACAGTCTGGAGACTATGGTGATGCCATTTTTTGTGTTGATTTCAGAATGCCATTTTGGTGATGGTCCCTCTCCGTTTAAACACATTGCAAATGTACAAAAGTCAACTAGCAAGTCAGTGTCCATCAGTCAATTAGATGTCATTATGACACCAAACTGATATCAATTAACACCAAACCCACTTTTTCCTACTCATTTAGAAGCCAACTATCACATATGTCAGAGCAGGCCCATAATTCACAGCGCCTTCGGTTTAAAACATAATAAAAACGTAAAACACATAGTTACGTTCTAGCTGCGGGTCCAGGTCGGACATTATGTGAAGGCCTATGTGAGGCGACCCCGAATCCCGAGTTTCGGCTCGATAGGTCCTTCGGTGCCCGAGTAAAACCCTAATTGGTGCTGAAAATCCACTTTTTCCATGCCTTGCTACGGGGTCCTTGAATGAGCTATCGGACAGAAACGTTGGGGTCTGTCTCTATGGGCCGAGCCGGTTTCAATGCACCTAGCCTTGCGTCTCTGAGACTTTTCTAAATGTCGTCATTTTCGTAATGGTCAAAATGAATTGAAATCATTGCAAATGTACGAGGCTGTTTCTCGGTCCGAGAACCTTCTAGAGCCACCTAACTCACCACGCACCATCGACCTGAGGTCTAGAACAGGTTTCTAAAGTTTCGGAACTCTAGGTCTGACGGTTCTTTTTTAGCTCGAACAAAGCTAACTATTGCAGTCACTGTCTGTCTCTACGCACCCCAATACGTCCCTCCTTCCAAGTTGTGTTTTAGTGTGATTTATTTTTCCTTTGAAATTTTATGGGAAAAATGACTGATTTACAGTTCATGGGGGTTGCCTAATCACATATATGAAGTTGAAGTTTGGAAAGATCTGACTTTTTTAACCCCTCGAAACAGCCCCTGAGACACCAATTATGACACTTCCGGTTGGCACAGGAAGCTATAAGTCAACACATATCCTCATTGGGGTATGCTGTTACAGAATCCTGAGTTTTAAGTCTTTACGTTAAGAATTGACTGATTTACACAGGGTTGAATGCACTATGTCTATCAAACTGCAGGCAGGGTATGGATATACACTTTTAGGGGGATTTGAACCACTTCCGGTTGGTCTAGGAAGCTTAGAATCAACACAGGTAGACCTCATAGTGGCCTGATGGACTGTTACCGAAGACAGGTTCATACGGCATTCATAACCCATATAGACTCCAGGTTGAATTTAGGGGTGCAGGCAATGTATTCCTATGGGGAGAGAAGTCAATGCAAACTGTTTGATGTAAACACCTTCTTTTAACTGTCAAGGGTTAATGCCACACGGTCAAGGTTAGGCTTGCACGGATCGGAAGGACCTTAGGAACATTCTGTGGTTGAATTTTCCTTCTAAACCTAACGGTTCTGCCGCTGTCACCCAAAAGCAAATGACGTTGTGGGGCAGGCTTCATATTGGGCCTACTTTTCAAATGGTCGCTGCGCCCAGACCGAGCGAGCTACGGTCAAGCGGGATATCTCGTTGAACTCGGCACAGCCTAGGGATTATGGTAATGCCATTGCCTGCTCTCTGTGTCTTTCAGCAACGCAGTTTTTCACTCCATCCTTGCTGTGTGTGTGTATGAGAGCTTTTCTTTGACATCTCCTGGGGAAATGACTGATTTACAGTTTAGGAGGGTTACCTAGTCACACATATGAAGTTTTGGAGAGATGTGACTTTTCTAACCCTTGGGCATTTACCATATGAAATTTGACATGCTCAAAAATGCAAAATTGACTGGCCTGATGAACACAGGATGGCCGAGCAGTGATAGTTGTTCCTTTCCATCACCCGTTGTGTTGATTTCATCATGTCCATTTGGTGATGTTTTCACTATAGAATCATATTGCAAATGCACATGCATTGTTGTGCAACTGGTAACCCAAAAATAAAAATATGCATTTACCGTAAATGCATTTACCGGGCCATAGGGGCCGTCCTGATTGATGTACACATGTTCTGATGGATACTCATTGTTGTGCAACTGGTGATTGAAATGTGCACCTGGTAACCCAAAAATTAAAATATGCTCCAAAATGCATTTAAGGGTCATTCTCATATTAATGCCCTGTTATGGAGTACCCTACTACGGCCCTCTCTCTGTCAGGGCATCCTGAGTGATTTGTGGACTGTTTAAAATATTACGATGGATACTGATTGTTGTGCAACTGGTGATTGAAAACGTGCAACTGGTAACCCAAAAATAAAATATGCTCCTAAATGCATTTTCCGGTCATGTGTGATTTTAATGCCCATTTGGGATGTCTTTTCACGGCCAATCATTTCCATGGCCGTGCATTTGCAATGATGGACACTTTTCATTTCCATCAAATTTGACATGCTGTGCACCTGTTGATTTCATGTGCAACTGGTCCAAAATTGAAATGGCTGATGTCTTTGTCATTTTGTGATGTCTTTTCACATCATATTGCAAGTGCACTGCATTTGCAATATGGTTCAATGGGCATTTACCATAATCATGCCCGATAGAAATTGAGTGCATGTTTAAAATATTACATGGATACTGATTGTTGTGCACCCGGTAACCCAAAAATTAAAATATGCTCAAAATTTTACCGGTGATATTAATGCCCGCTATGAAACACAGGATGGCCTGGCAGTGATAGTTGTTCCTTTCCATCACTCGTTGTGTTGATTTCATCATGTCCATTTGGTGATGTCTTTTCACATACAATCATATTGGTGCACGTGCATTTGCATTTGCATGGTTGCAATATGGCATTTACAATGGGCATTTACCATATGAAATTTGACATGCTCAAAAATCATGCAGAAATGCAAAATTGACTGGCCAGATGAACTCGGGATGGCCTGGCCAGAACCGGATGGCCGGCAGTGATAGTTGTTCCTTTCCATCACTCGTTGTGTTGATTTCATCATGTCCATTTTGTGATGTCTTTTCACATACAATCATATTGCAAGTGCACGTGCATTTGCAATATGGTTCAATGGGCATTTACCATATGAAATTTGACATGCTCAAAAATCATGCAGAAATGCAAAATTGACTGGCCAGATGAACTCGGGATGGCCTGGCAGTGATAGTTGTTCCTTTCCATCACTCGTTGTGTTGATTTCATCCTGTCCATTTGGTGATGTCTTTTCACATACAATCATATTGCAAGTGCACGTGCATTTGCAATATGGTTCAATGGGCATTTACAATTTGATGCAAAAATCATGTGCCCCCCCCATTGCCAATGAACTTGGCCTGCAGTGATAGTTGTTCCTTTCCATGCTCGTAACCCAAAAAATGTCTTTTCACATACAATCATATTGCAAGTGCACGTGCATTTGCAATGGTTCAATGGGATTTACCCATATGAAATTCAAAATCATGCAGAAATGCATTGACTGGCCAGATGAACTCGGGATGGCCTGGCAGTGATAGTTGTCCTTTTCCATCACTCGTTGTGTTGACTTCATCATGTCCATTTTGTGATGTCTTTTGTCATATTGCAAGTGCACGTGCATTTTGTTCAACTGGTCCATCAAAATATGGTGCAAAACTGTGCTTACTACCATCAGATTTGTCATGCTATTTGCAATATGGTTGTCAATGGTGCACGTGCATTTGCACATGGGCACCATATGAAATTTGACATGCTCAAAAATCATGCAAAAATTGACTGGCCAGATGAACTCGGGATGGCCTGAGTGATAGTTGCATCGCATTTTGTGAAATATGCATTTACCATATGAAATTTGACATGCTCAAAAATGCAAAATTGACTGGCCTGATGAACACAGGATGGCCGAGCAGTGATAGTTGTTCCTTTCCATCACCTGATGAACACAGGATGGCCGAGCAGTGATAGTTGTTCCTTTCCATCACTCGTTGTGTTGATTTCATCATGTCCATTTGGTGGTGTTTTTTCACTATAGAATCATATTGCAAATGCACGTGCATTGTTGTGCAACTGGTAACCCAAAAATAAAAATATGGTTGTAAATGCATTTACCGGGACTCCTATTGTCCATGCCCGCTATGGGAGTACCCTACTACGACCCTCTATCCATGGGGGCCGCCCTGAGTGCTTTATGGACTGTTTAAAATAGGCACCTGGTAACCCAAAAATAAAAATATGGTTGTAAAATGCAAGCGAGCTACGGTCAAGCGGGATATCTCGTTGAACTCGGCACGGCCTAGGGATTATGGTAATGCCATTGCCTGCTCTCTGTGTCTTTACCGCACTTTGTCACTCCATCCTTGCTGTGTGTGTGTGTGAGAGCTTTTCTTTGACATCTGTTGGGAGAAATGACTGACTTACAGTTTATGGGGATTGCCTAATCACACATATGAAGTTTTGAAAAGATCTGACCTTTTTAACCCTTGGAAACTGCCACTATGACATCATTTAAGGCACTTCCGGTTGGCACAGGAAGCTATAAATAAACCCATATCCTGATTGGGGTATGCCTTTACAGAATCCTGAGTTTTAAGTCTTTACGTTAAGAACTGAGTTATTTACAGAGGGTTTAGTGAGTGTGTGTTATTTCAGAAAATCATAGAAAATCACAGAAATCTCGCAGAGCTCCGCAGCACACTTTAAAAAGATTCGTAAGAACACCCTGCAACTGGATCTGTAACCGTTGAAAAAAAAAAAACACCTATCCGTGAACATCACCAATCTGTCATTGTACGATTTCTCTTAAAATGACGATAGATAAATGGCTGGTTCTTTTTATTGACACCGGAGGCTCCTTGACTTTGACATGAAGTGGAAAAATAATTTCTCTATTTTCATTTTGGACCTTTAATCCCAGATAAATGGCCATAACTCAAAAACCGTTGAGGCCTGGACGCCATCTTGTTCGGGGCCAACTGCCCATTATGCCAAACCTACGCTCACCGAGTTTCGGCTTCGAAATATTTTCCGTTTTCGAGATAAGGCCCCGTCGTGAATCGTGATGTTTTGTCCGATAGCAATATGATTGCTTATGCCCCCCTGTGGGATATTCTGGGACAGTGGAAAAATGACCAAAATCTTATTATTTTTGTGAAACGGAAACCGAATGTCCGACAAAGTTCATTTGATGACTTCCTGGTAGGTCCGGCCCTGCCGCTCGGCCCGACGCCGTCCGCGAATTTTAAAAACGTTTTCGGACGTCTAGTAAGGGACCGTACATTTGCAATGTGGACTTTCTCACTAACCATACGGCAAATGCCGAAATGTTCCCTTAAGGTATGACAGACCAGCTAGATCTACTGTCTCTATTATATTATGACAGACCAGCTAGATCTACTGTCTCTATTATATTATGACAGACCAGCTAGATCTACTGTCTCTATTATATTATGACAGACCAGCTAGATCTACTGTCTCTATTATATTATGACAGACCAGCTAGATCTACTGTCTCTATTATATTATGACAGACCAGCTAGATCTACTGTCTCTATTATATTATGACAGACCAGCTAGATCTACTGTCTCTATTATATTATGACAGACCAGCTAGATCTACTGTCTCTATTATATTATGACAGACCAGCTAGATCTACTGTCTCTATTATATTATGACAGACCAGCTAGATCTACTGTCTCTATTATATTATGACAGACCAGCTAGATCTACTGTCTCTATTATATTATGACAGACCAGCTAGATCTAGATCTACTGCTCTCTATGTCTCTATTATATTATGACAGACCAGCTAGATCTACTGTCTCTATTATATTATGACAGACCAGCTAGATCTACTGTCTCTATTATATTATGACAGACCAGCTAGATCTACTGTCTCTATTATATTATGACAGACCAGCTAGATCTACTGTCTCTATTATATATATGACAGACCAGCTAGATCTACTGTCTCTATTATATTATGACAGACCAGCTAGATCTACTGTCTCTATTATATTATGACAGACCAGCTAGATCTACTGTCTCTATTATATTATGACAGACCAGCTAGATCTACTGTCTCTATTATATTATGACAGACCAGCTAGATCTACTGTCTCTATTATATTATGACAGACCAGCTAGATCTACTGTCTCTATTATATTATGACAGACCAGCTAGATCTACTGTCTCTATTATATTATGACAGACCAGCTAGATCTACTGTCAGACCAGCTAGATCTACTGTCTCTTATATTATGACAGACCAGCTAGATCTACTGTCTCTATTATATTATGACAGACCAGCTAGATCTACTGTCTCTATTATATTATGACAGACCAGCCAGAGATCTACTGTCTCTATTATATTATGACAGACCAGCTAGATCTACTGTCTCTATTATATTATGACAGACCAGCTAGATCTACTGTCTCTATTATATTATGACAGACCAGCTAGATCTACTGTCTCTATTATATTATGACAGACCAGCTAGATCTACTGTCTCTATTATATTATGACAGACCAGCTAGATCTACTGTCTCTATTATATTATGACAGACCAGCTAGATCTACTGTCTCTATTATATTATGACAGACCAGCTAGATCTACTGTCTCTATTATATTATGACAGACCAGCTAGATCTACTGTCTCTATTATATTATGACAGACCAGCTAGATCTACTGTCTCTATTATATTATGACAGACCAGCTAGATCTACTGTCTCTATTATATTATGACAGACCAGCTAGATCTACTGTCTCTATTATATTATGACAGACCAGCTAGATCTACTGTCTCTATTATATTATGACAGACCAGCTAGATCTACTGTCTCTATTATATTATGACAGACCAGCTAGATCTACTGTCTCTATTATATTATGACAGACCAGCTAGATCTACTGTCTCTATTATATTATGACAGACCAGCTAGATCTACTGTCTCTATTATATTATGACAGACCAGCTAGATCTACTGTCTCTATTATATTATGACAGACCAGCTAGATCTACTGTCTCTATTATATTATGACAGACCAGCTAGATCTACTGTCTCTATTATATTATGACAGACCAGCTAGATCTACTGTCTCTATTATATTATGACAGACCAGCTAGATCTACTGTCTCTATTATATTATGACAGACCAGCTAGATCTACTGTCTCTATTATATTATGACAGACCAGCTAGATCTACTGTCTCTATTATATTATGACAGACCAGCTAGATCTACTGTCTCTATTATATATATTATATTATGACAGACCAGCTAGATCTACTGTCTCTATTATATTATGACAGACCAGCTAGATCTACTGTCTCTATTATATTATGACAGACCAGCTAGATCTACTGTCTCTATTATATTATGACAGACCAGCTAGATCTACTGTCTCTATTATATTATGACAGACCAGCTAGATCTACTGTCTCTATTATATTATGACAGACCAGCTAGATCTACTGTCTCTATTATATTATGACAGACCAGCTAGATCTACTGTCTCTATTATATTATGACAGACCAGCTAGATCTACTGTCTCTATTATATTATGACAGACCAGCTAGATCTACTGTCTCTATTATATTATGACAGACCAGCTAGATCTACTGTCTCTATTATCTCTATTATATTATGACAGACCAGCTAGATCTACTGTCTCTATTATATTATGACAGACCAGCTAGATCTACTGTCTCTATTATATTATGACAGACCAGCTAGATCTACTGTCTCTATTATATTATGACAGACCAGCTAGATCTACTGTCTCTATTATATTATGACAGACCAGCTAGATCTACTGTCTCTATTATATTATGACAGACCAGCTAGATCTACTGTCTCTATTATATTATGACAGACCAGCTAGATCTACTGTCTCTATTATATTATGACAGACCAGCTAGATCTACTGTCTCTATTATATTATGACAGACCAGCTAGATCTACTGTCTCTATTATATTATGACAGACCAGCTAGATCTACTGTCTCTATTATATTATGACAGACCAGCTAGATCTAGCTGTCTCTATTCTATTATATTATGACAGACCAGCTAGATCTACTGTCTCTATTATATTATGACAGACCAGCTAGATCTACTGTCTCTATTATATTATGACAGACCAGCTAGATCTACTGTCTCTATTATATTATGACAGACCAGCTAGATCTACTGTCTCTATTATATTATGACAGACCAGCTAGATCTACTGTCTCTATTATATTATGACAGACCAGCTAGATCTACTGTCTCTATTATATTATGACAGACCAGCTAGATCTACTGTCTCTATTATATTATGACAGACCAGCTAGATCTACTGTCTCTATTATATTATGACAGACCAGCTAGATCTACTGTCTCTATTATATTATGACAGACCAGCTAGATCTACTGTCTCTATTATATTATGACAGACCAGCTAGATCTACTGTCTCTATTATATTATGACAGACCAGCTAGATCTACTGTCTCTATTATATTATGACAGACCAGCTAGATCTACTGTCTCTATTATATTATGACAGACCAGCTAGATCTACTGTCTCTATTATATTATGACAGACCAGCTAGATCTACTGTCTCTATTATATTATGACAGACCAGCTAGATCTACTGTCTCTATTATATTATGACAGACCAGCTAGATCTACTGTCTCTATTATATTATGACAGACCAGCTAGATCTACTGTCTCTATTATATTATGACAGACCAGCTAGATCTACTGTCTCTATTATATTATGACAGACCAGCTAGATCTACTGTCTCTATTATATTATGACAGACCAGCTAGATCTACTGTCTCTATTATATTATGACAGACCAGCTAGATCTACTGTCTCTTATATTATGACAGACCAGCTAGATCTACTGTCTCTATTATATTATGACAGACCAGCTAGATCTACTGTCTCTATTATATTATGACAGACCAGCTAGATCTACTGTCTCTATTATATTATGACAGACCAGCTAGATCTACTGTCTCTATTATATTATGACAGACCAGCTAGATCTACTGTCTCTATTATATTATGACAGACCAGCTAGATCTACTGTCTCTATTATATTATGACAGACCAGCTAGATCTACTGTCTCTATTATATTATGACAGACCAGCTAGATCTACTGTCTCTATTATATTATGACAGACCAGCTAGATCTACTGTCTCTATTATATTATGACAGACCAGCTAGATCTACTGTCTCTATTATATTATGACAGACCAGCTAGATCTACTGTCTCTATTATATTATGACAGACCAGCTAGATCTACTGTCTCTATTATATTATGACAGACCAGCTAGATCTACTGTCTCTATTATATTATGACAGACCAGCTAGATCTACTGTCTCTATTATATTATGACAGACCAGCTAGATCTACTGTCTCTATTATATTATGACAGACCAGCTAGATCTACTGTCTCTATTATATTATGACAGACCAGCTAGATCTACTGTCTCTATTATATTATGACAGACCAGCTAGATCTACTGTCTCTATTATATTATGACAGACCAGCTAGATCTACTGTCTCTATTATATATATGACAGACCAGCTAGATCTACTGTCTCTATATTATGACAGACCAGCTAGATCTACTGTCTCTATTATATTATGACAGACCAGCTAGATCTACTGTCTCTATTATATTATGACAGACCAGCTAGATCTACTGTCTCTATTATATTATGACAGACCAGCTAGATCTACTGTCTCTATTATATTATGACAGACCAGCTAGATCTACTGTCTCTATTATATTATGACAGACCAGCTAGATCTACTGTCTCTATTATATTATGACAGACCAGCTAGATCTACTGTCTCTATTATATTATGACAGACCAGCTAGATCTACTGTCTCTATTATATTATGACAGACCAGCTAGATCTACTGTCTCTATTATATTATGACAGACCAGCTAGATCTACTGTCTCTATTATATTATGACAGACCAGCTAGATCTACTGTCTCTATTATATCAGACCAGCTAGATCTACTGTCTCTATTATATTATGACAGACCAGCTAGATCTACTGTCTCTATTATATTATGACAGACCAGCTAGATCTACTGTCTCTATTATATTATGACAGACCAGCTAGATCTACTGTCTCTATTATATATGACAGACCAGCTAGATCTACTGTCTCTATTATATTATGACAGACCAGCTAGATCTACTGTCTCTATTATATTATGACAGACCAGCTAGATCTACTGTCTCTATTATATTATGACAGACCAGCTAGATCTACTATGACAGACCAGCTAGATCTACTATTATATTATGACAGACCAGCTAGATCTACTGTCTCTATTATATTATGACAGACCAGCTAGATCTACTGTCTCTATTATATTATGACAGACCAGCTAGATCTACTGTCTCTATTATATTATGACAGACCAGCTAGATCTACTGTCTCTATTATATTATGACAGACCAGCTAGATCTACTGTCTCTATTATATTATGACAGACCAGCTAGATCTACTGTCTCTATTATATTATGACAGACCAGCTAGATCTACTGTCTCTATTATATTATGACAGACCAGCTAGATCTACTGTCTCTATTATATTATGACAGACCAGCTAGATCTACTGTCTCTATTATATTATGACAGACCAGCTAGATCTACTGTCTCTATTATATTATGACAGACCAGCTAGATCTACTGTCTCTATTATATTATGACAGACCAGCTAGATCTACTGTCTCTATTATATTATATGACAGACCAGCTAGATCTACTGTCTCTATTATATTATATTATGACAGACCAGCTAGATCTACTGTCTCTATTATATTATGACAGACCAGCTAGATCTACTGTCTCTATTATATTATGACAGACCAGCTAGATCTACTGTCTCTATTATATTATGACAGACCAGCTAGATCTACTGTCTCTATTATATTATGACAGACCAGCTAGATCTAGATCTACTGTCTCTATTATATTATGACAGACCAGCTAGATCTACTGTCTCTATTATATAATGACAGACCAGCTATATCTGCTGTCTCTATTGTATTATGACAGACCAGCTAGATCTACTGTCTCTGTTATATTGACAGACCAGCTAGATCTACTGCCTCTATTAAATTATGACAGACCAGCTAGATCTACTGTCTCTATTATATTATGACAGACCAGCTAGATCTACTGTCTCTATTATATTATGACAGACCAGCTAGATCTACTGTCTCTATTATTATATTATGACAGACCAGCTAGATCTACTGTCTCTATTATATTATGACAGACCAGCTAGATCTACTGTCAGCTATTATATTATGACAGACCAGCTAGATCTACTGTCTCTATTATATTATGACAGACCAGCTAGATCTACTGTCTCTATTATATTATGACAGACCAGCTAGATCTACTGTCTCTATTATATTATGACAGACCAGCTAGATCTACTGTCTCTATTATATATGACAGACCAGCTAGATCTACTGTCTCTATCTATTATATTATGACAGACCAGCTAGATCTATTATATATATGACAGACCAGCTAGATCTACTGTCTCTATTATATTATGACAGACCAGCTAGATCTACTGTCTCTATTATATTATGACAGACCAGCTAGATCTACTGTCTCTATTCTATTATATTATGACAGACCAGCTAGATCTACTGTCTCTATTATATTATGACAGACCAGCTAGATCTACTGTCTCTATTATATTATGACAGACCAGCTAGATCTACTGTCTCTATTATATTATGACAGACCAGCTAGATCTACTGTCTCTATTATATTATGACAGACCAGCTAGATCTACTGTCTCTATTATATTATGACAGACCAGCTAGATCTACTGTCTCTATATATTATGACAGACCAGCTAGATCTACTGTCTCTATTATATTATGACAGACCAGCTAGATCTACTGTCTCTCTATTATATTATGACAGACCAGCTAGATCTACTGTCTCTATTATATTATGACAGACCAGCTAGATCTACTGTCTCTATTATATTATGACAGACCAGCTAGATCTACTGTCTCTAATATATATGACAGACCAGCTAGATCTACTGTCTCTATTATATTATGACAGACCAGCTAGATCTACTGTCTCTATTATATTATGACAGACCAGCTAGATCTACTGTCTCTATTATATTATGACAGACCAGCTAGATCTACTGTCTCTATTATATTATGACAGACCAGCTAGATCTACTGTCTCTATTATATTATGACAGACCAGCTAGATCTACTGTCTCTATTATATTATGACAGACCAGCTAGATCTACTGTCTCTATTATATTATGACAGACCAGCTAGATCTACTGTCTCTATTATAGATCTACTATTATATTATGACAGACCAGCTAGATCTACTGTCTCTATTATATTATGACAGACCAGCTAGATCTACTGTCTCTATTATATTATGACAGACCAGCTAGATCTACTGTCTCTATTATATTATGACAGACCAGCTAGATCTACTGTCTCTATTATATTATGACAGACCAGCTAGATCTACTGTCTCTATTATATATATGACAGACCAGCTAGATCTACTGTCTCTATTATATTATGACAGACCAGCTAGATCTACTGTCTCTATTATATTATGACAGACCAGCTAGATCTACTGTCTCTATTATATTATGACAGACCAGCTAGATCTACTGTCTCTATTATATTATGACAGACCAGCTAGATCTACTGTCTCTATTATATTATGACAGACCAGCTAGATCTACTGTCTCTATTATATTATGACAGACCAGCTAGATCTACTGTCTCTATTATATTATGACAGACCAGCTAGATCTACTGTCTCTATTATATTATGACAGACCAGCTAGATCTACTGTCTCTATTATATTATGACAGACCAGCTAGATCTACTGTCTCTATTATATTATGACAGACCAGCTAGATCTACTGTCTCTATTATATTATGACAGACCAGCTAGATCTACTGTCTCTATTATATTATGACAGACCAGCTAGATCTACTGTCTCTATTATATTATGACAGACCAGCTAGATCTACTGTCTCTATTATATTATGACAGACCAGCTAGATCTACTGTCTCTATTATATTATGACAGACCAGCTAGATCTACTGTCTCTATTATATTATGACAGACCAGCTAGATCTACTGTCTCTATTATATTATGACAGACCAGCTAGATCTACTGTCTCTATTATATTATGACAGACCAGCTAGATCTACTGTCTCTATTATATTATGACAGACCAGCTAGATCTACTGTCTCTATTATATTATGACAGACCAGCTAGATCTACTGTCTCTATTATATTATGACAGACCAGCTAGATCTACTGTCTCTATTATATTATGACAGACCAGCTAGATCTACTGTCTCTATTATATTATGACAGACCAGCTAGATCTACTGTCTCTATTATATTATGACAGACCAGCTAGATCTACTGTCTCTATTATATTATGACAGACCAGCTAGATCTACTGTCTCTATTATATTATGACAGACCAGCTAGATCTACTGTCTCTATTATATTATGACAGACCAGCTAGATCTACTACTGTCTCTATTATTATATATGACAGACCAGCTAGATCTACTGTCTCTATTATATTATGACAGACCAGCTAGATCTACTGTCTCTATTATATTATGACAGACCAGCTAGATCTACTGTCTCTATTATATTATGACAGACCAGCTAGATCTACTGTCTCTATTATATTATGACAGACCAGCTAGATCTACTGTCTCTATTATATTATGACAGACCAGCTAGATCTACTGTCTCTATTATATTATGACAGACCAGCTAGATCTACTGTCTTATGACATTATTATATATGACAGACCAGCTAGATCTACTGTCTCTATTATATTATGACAGACCAGCTAGATCTACTGTCTCTATTATATTATGACAGACCAGCTAGATCTACTGTCTCTATTATATTATGACAGACCAGCTAGATCTACTGTCTCTATTATATTATGACAGACCAGCTAGATCTACTGTCTCTATTATATTATGACAGACCAGCTAGATCTACTGTCTCTATTATATTATGACAGACCAGCTAGATCTACTGTCTCTATTATATTATGACAGACCAGCTAGATCTACTGTCTCTATTATATTATGACAGACCAGCTAGATCTACTGTCTCTATTATATTATGACAGACCAGCTAGATCTACTGTCTCTATTATATTATGACAGACCAGCTAGATCTACTGTCTCTATTATATTATGACAGACCAGCTAGATCTACTGTCTCTATTATATATATGACAGACCAGCTAGATCTACTGTCTCTATTATATTATGACAGACCAGCTAGATCTACTGTCTCTATTATATTATGACAGACCAGCTAGATCTACTGTCTCTATTATATTATGACAGACCAGCTAGATCTACTGTCTCTATTATATTATGACAGACCAGCTAGATCTACTGTCTCTATTATATTATGACAGACCAGCTAGATCTACTGTCTCTATTATATATTATGACAGACCAGCTAGATCTACTGTCTCTATTATATATTATTATGACAGACCAGCTAGATCTACTGTCTCTATTATATTATGACAGACCAGCTAGATCTACTGTCTCTATTATATTATGACAGACCAGCTAGATCTACTGTCTCTATTATATTATGACAGACCAGCTAGATCTACTGTCTCTATTATATTATGACAGACCAGCTAGATCTACTGTCTCTATTATATTATGACAGACCAGCTAGATCTACTGTCTCTATTATATTATGACAGACCAGCTAGATCTACTGTCTCTATTATATTATGACAGACCAGCTAGATCTACTGTCTCTATTTATATTATGACAGACCAGCTAGATCTACTGTCTCTATTATATTATGACAGACCAGCTAGATCTACTGTCTCTATTATATTATGACAGACCAGCTAGATCTACTGTCTCTATTATATTATGACAGACCAGCTAGATCTACTGTCTCTATTATATTATATTATGACAGACCAGCTAGATCTACTGTCTCTATTATATTATGACAGACCAGCTAGATCTACTGTCTCTATTATATTATGACAGACCAGCTAGATCTACTGTCTCTATTATATTATGACAGACCAGCTAGATCTACTGTCTCTATTATATATTATGACAGACCAGCTAGATCTACTGTCTCTATTATATTATGACAGACCAGCTAGATCTACTGTCTCTATTATATTATTATGACAGACCAGCTAGATCTACTGTCTCTATTATATTATGACAGACCAGCTAGATCTACTGTCTCTATTATATTATGACAGACCAGCTAGATCTACTGTCTCTATTATATTATGACAGACCAGCTAGATCTACTGTCTCTATTATATTATGACAGACCAGCTAGATCTACTGTCTCTATTATATATGACAGACCAGCTAGATCTACTGTCTCTATTATATTATGACAGACCAGCTAGATCTACTGTCTCTATTATATTATGACAGACCAGCTAGATCTACTGTCTCTATTATATTATGACAGACCAGCTAGATCTACTGTCTCTATTATATATTATGACAGACCAGCTAGATCTACTGTCTCTATTATATTATGACAGACCAGCTAGATCTACTGTCTCTATTATATTATGACAGACCAGCTAGATCTACTGTCTCTATTATATTATGACAGACCAGCTAGATCTACTGTCTCTATTATATTATGACAGACCAGCTAGATCTACTGTCTCTATTCTCTATTATATTATGACAGACCAGCTAGATCTACTGTCTCTATTATATTATGACAGACCAGCTAGATCTACTGTCTCTATTATATTATGACAGACCAGCTAGATCTACTGTCTCTATTATATTATGACAGACCAGCTAGATCTACTGTCTCTATTATATTATGACAGACCAGCTAGATCTACTGTCTCTATTATATTATGACAGACCAGCTAGATCTACTGTCTCTATTATATTATGACAGACCAGCTAGATCTACTGTCTCTATTATATTATGACAGACCAGCTAGATCTACTGTCTCTATTATATTATGACAGACCAGCTAGATCTACTGTCTCTATTATATTATGACAGACCAGCTAGATCTACTGTCTCTATTATATTATGACAGACCAGCTAGATCTACTGTCTCTATTATATTATGACAGACCAGCTAGATCTACTGTCTCTATTATTATATTATGACAGACCAGCTAGATCTACTGTCTCTATTATATTATGACAGACCAGCTAGATCTACTGTCTCTATTATATTATGACAGACCAGCTAGATCTACTGTCTCTATTATATTATGACAGACCAGCTAGATCTACTGTCTCTATTATATTATGACAGACCAGCTAGATCTACTGTCTCTATTATATTATGACAGACCAGCTAGATCTACTGTCTCTATTATATTATGACAGACCAGCTAGATCTACTGTCTCTATTATATTATGACAGACCAGCTAGATCTACTGTCTCTATTATATTATGACAGACCAGCTAGATCTACTGTCTCTATTATATTATGACAGACCAGCTAGATCTACTGTCTCTATTATATTATGACAGACCAGCTAGATCTACTGTCTCTATTATTATATTATGACAGACCAGCTAGATCTACTGTCTCTATTATATTATGACAGACCAGCTAGATCTACTGTCTCTATTATATTATGACAGACCAGCTAGATCTACTGTCTCTATTATATTATGACAGACCAGCTAGATCTACTGTCTCTATTATATTATGACAGACCAGCTAGATCTACTGTCTCTATTATATTATGACAGACCAGCTAGATCTACTGTCTCTATTATATTATGACAGACCAGCTAGATCTACTGTCTCTATTATATTATGACAGACCAGCTAGATCTACTGTCTCTATTATATTATGACAGACCAGCTAGATCTACTGTCTCTATTATATTATGACAGACCAGCTAGATCTACTGTCTCTATTATATTATGACAGACCAGCTAGATCTACTGTCTCTATTATATTATGACAGACCAGCTAGATCTACTGTCTCTATTATATTATGACAGACCAGCTAGATCTACTGTCTCTATTATATTATGACAGACCAGCTAGATCTACTGTCTCTATTATATTATGACAGACCAGCTAGATCTACTGTCTCTATTATATTATGACAGACCAGCTAGATCTACTGTCTCTATTATATTATGACAGACCAGCTAGATCTACTGTCTCTATTATATTATGACAGACCAGCTAGATCTACTGTCTCTATTATATTATGACAGACCAGCTAGATCTACTGTCTCTATTATATTATGACAGACCAGCTAGATCTACTGTCTCTATTATATTATGACAGACCAGCTAGATCTACTGTCTCTATTATATTATGACAGACCAGCTAGATCTACTGTCTCTATTATATTATGACAGACCAGCTAGATCTACTGTCTCTATTATATTATGACAGACCAGCTAGATCTACTGTCTCTATTATATTATGACAGACCAGCTAGATCTACTGTCTCTATTATATTATGACAGACCAGCTAGATCTACTGTCTCTATTATATTATGACAGACCAGCTAGATCTACTGTCTCTATTATATATGACAGACCAGCTAGATCTATGTCTCTATTATATTATGACAGACCAGCTAGATCTACTGTCTCTATTATATTATGACAGACCAGCTAGATCTACTGTCTCTATTATATTATGACAGACCAGCTAGATCTACTGTCTCTATTATATTATGACAGACCAGCTAGATCTACTGTCTCTATTATATTATGACAGACCAGCTAGATCTACTGTCTCTATTATATTATGACAGACCAGCTAGATCTACTGTCTCTATTATATTATGACAGACCAGCTAGATCTACTGTCTCTACTGTCTCTATTATATTATGACAGACCAGCTAGATCTACTGTCTCTATTATATTATGACAGACCAGCTAGATCTACTGTCTCTATTATATTATGACAGACCAGCTAGATCTACTGTCTCTATTATATATATGACAGACCAGCTAGATCTACTGTCTCTATTATATTATGACAGACCAGCTAGATCTACTGTCTCTATTATATTATGACAGACCAGCTAGATCTACTGTCTCTATTATATTATGACAGACCAGCTAGATCTACTGTCTCTATTATATTATGACAGACCAGCTAGATCTACTGTCTCTATTATATTATGACAGACCAGCTAGATCTACTGTCTCTATTATATTATGACAGACCAGCTAGATCTACTGTCTCTATTATATTATGACAGACCAGCTAGATCTACTGTCTCTATTATATTATGACAGACCAGCTAGATCTACTGTCTCTATTATATTATGACAGACCAGCTAGATCTACTGTCTCTATTATATTATGACAGACCAGCTAGATCTACTGTCTCTATTATATTATGACAGACCAGCTAGATCTACTGTCTCTATTATATTATGACAGACCAGCTAGATCTACTGTCTCTATTATATTATGACAGACCAGCTAGATCTACTGTCTCTATTATATTATGACAGACCAGCTAGATCTACTGTCTCTATTATATTATGACAGACCAGCTAGATCTACTGTCTCTATTATATTATGACAGACCAGCTAGATCTACTGTCTCTATTATATTATGACAGACCAGCTAGATCTACTGTCTCTATTATATTATGACAGACCAGCTAGATCTACTGTCTCTATTATATTATGACAGACCAGCTAGATCTACTGTCTCTATTATATTATGACAGACCAGCTAGATCTACTGTCTCTATTATATTATGACAGACCAGCTAGATACTGTCTCTATTATATGACAGACTAGATCTACTGTCTCTATTATATTATGACAGACCAGCTAGATCTACTGTCTCTATTATATTATGACAGACCAGCTAGATCTACTGTCTCTATTATATTATGACAGACCAGCTAGATCTACTGTCTCTATTATATTATGACAGACCAGCTAGATCTACTGTCTCTATTATATTATGACAGACCAGCTAGATCTACTGTCTCTATTATATTATGACACCAGCTAGATCTACTGTCTCTATTATATTATGACAGACCAGCTAGATCTACTGTCTCTATTATAATATGACAGACCAGCTAGATCTACTGTCTCTATTATACTATGACAGACCAGCTAGATCTACTGTTTCTATTATATTATGACAGACAGACCAGCTAGATCTACTGTCTCAAATATATTATGACAGACCAGCTAGATCTACTGTCTGTATTATATTATGACAGACCAGCTAGATCTACTGTTTGTATTATATTATGACAGACCAGCTAGATCTACTGTCTCTATTATATTATGACAGACCAGCTAGATCTACTGTCTCTATTATATTATGACAGACCAGCTAGATCTACTGTCTCTATTATATTATGACAGACCAGCTAGATCTACTGTCTCTATTATATTATGACAGACCAGCTAGATCTACTGTCTCTATTATATTATGACAGACCAGCTAGATCTACTGTCTCTATTATATTATGACAGACCAGCTAGATCTACTGTCTCTATTATATTATGACAGACCAGCTAGATCTACTGTCTCTATTATATTATGACAGACCAGCTAGATCTACTGTCTCTATTATATTATGACAGACCAGCTAGATCTACTGTCTCTATTATATTATGACAGACCAGCTAGATCTACTGTCTCTATTATATTATGACAGACCAGCTAGATCTACTGTCTCTATTATATTATGACAGACCAGCTAGATCTACTGTCTCTATTATATTATGACAGACCAGCTAGATCTACTGTCTCTATTATATTATGACAGACCAGCTAGATCTACTGTCTCTATTATATTATGACAGACCAGCTAGATCTACTGTCTCTATTATATTATGACAGACCAGCTAGATCTACTGTCTCTATTATATTATGACAGACCAGCTAGATCTACTGTCTCTATTATATTATGACAGACCAGCTAGATCTACTGTCTATTTTATATTATGACAGACCAGCTAGATCTACTGTCTCTATTATATTATGACAGACCAGCTAGATCTACTGTCTCTATTATATTATGACAGACCAGCTAGATCTACTGTCTCTATTATATTATGACAGACCAGCTAGATCTACTGTCTCTATTATATTATGACAGACCAGCTAGATCTACTGTCTCTATTATATTATGACAGACCAGCTAGATCTACTGTCTCTATTATATTATGACAGACCAGCTAGATCTACTGTCTCTATTATATTATGACAGACCAGCTAGATCTACTGTCTCTATTATATTATGACAGACCAGCTAGATCTACTGTCTCTATTATATTATGACAGACCAGCTAGATCTACTGTCTACTGTCTCTATTATATTATGACAGACCAGCTAGATCTACTGTCTCTATTATATTATGACAGACCAGCTAGATCTACTGTCTCTATTATATTATGACAGACCAGCTAGATCTACTGTCTCTATTATATTATGACAGACCAGCTAGATCTACTGTCTCTATTATATTATGACAGACCAGCTAGATCTACTGTCTCTATTATATTATGACAGACCAGCTAGATCTACTGTCTCTATTATATTATGACAGACCAGCTAGATCTACTGTCTCTATTATATTATGACAGACCAGCTAGATCTACTGTCTCTATTCTCTATTATATTATGACAGACCAGCTAGATCTACTGTCTCTATTATATTATGACAGACCAGCTAGATCTACTGTCTCTATTATATTATGACAGACCAGCTAGATCTACTGTCTCTATTATATTATGACAGACCAGCTAGATCTACTGTCTCTATTATATTATGATGACAGACCAGCTAGATCTACTGTCTCTATTATATTATGACAGACCAGCTAGATCTACTGTCTCTATTATATTATGACAGACCAGCTAGATCTACTGTCTCTATTATATTATGACAGACCAGCTAGATCTACTGTCTCTATTATATTATGACAGACCAGCTAGATCTACTGTCTCTATTATATTATATTATGACAGACCAGCTAGATCTACTGTCTCTATTATATTATGACAGACCAGCTAGATCTACTGTCTCTATTATATTATGACAGACCAGCTAGATCTACTGTCTCTATGTCTCTATTATATTATGGCAGGCCGGCTAGATCTACTGTCCCTATTATATCTATTATATTATGACAGACCAGCTAGATCTACTGTCTCTATTATATTATGACAGACCAGCTAGATCTACTGTCTCTATTATAATATGACAGACCAGCTAGATCTACTGTCTCTATTATATTATGACAGACCAGCTAGATCTACTGTCTCTATGTCTCTATTATATTATAACAGACCAGCTAGATCTACTGTCTCTATTATATTATGACAGACCAGCTAGATCTACTGTCTCTATTATATTATGACAGACCAGCTAGATCTACTGTCTCTATTATATTATGACAGACCAGCTAGATCTACTGTCTCTATTATATTATGACAGACCAGCTAGATCTACTGTCTCTATTATATTATGACAGACCAGCTAGATCTACTGTCTCTATTATATATTATGACAGACCAGCTAGATCTACTGTCTCTATTATATATATGACAGACCAGCTAGATCTACTGTCTCTATTATATTATGACAGACCAGCTAGATCTACTGTCTCTATTATATTATGACAGACCAGCTAGATCTACTGTCTCTATTATATTATGACAGACCAGCTAGATCTACTGTCTCTATTATATTATGACAGACCAGCTAGATCTACTGTCTCTATTATATTATGACAGACCAGCTAGATCTACTGTCTCTATTATATTATGACAGACCAGCTAGATCTACTGTCTCTATTATATTATGACAGACCAGCTAGATCTACTGTCTCTATTATATTATGACAGACCAGCTAGATCTACTGTCTCTATTATATTATGACAGACCAGCTAGATCTACTGTCTCTATTATATTATGACAGACCAGCTAGATCTACTGTCTCTATTATATTATGACAGACCAGCTAGATCTACTGTCTATTATATTATGTCTCTATTATATTATGACAGACCAGCTAGATCTACTGTCTCTATTATATTATGACAGACCAGCTAGATCTACTGTCTCTATTATATTATGACAGACCAGGTAGATCTACTGTCTCTATTATATTATGACAGACCAGCTAGATCTACTGTCTCTATTATATTATGACAGACCAGGTAGATCAACTGTCTCTATTATATTATGAGAGACCAGCTAGATCTACTGTCTCTACTGTATTATGACAGACCAGCTAGATCTACTGTCTCTATTATATTATGACAGACCAGCTAGATCTACATTCTCTATTATATTATGACAGACCAGCTAGATCTGTCTCTATTATATTATGACAGACCAGCTAGATCTACTGTCTCTATTATATTATGAGAGACCAGCTAGATCTACTGTCTCTATTGTTTTATGACAGACCATCTAGATCTACTGTCTCTATTCTTATTTGACAGACCAGGTAGATCTACTGTCTCCATTATATTATGACAGACCAGCTAGATCTACTGTCTCTATTATATTATGACAGACCAGCTAGATCTACTGTCTCTATTATATTATGACAGACCAGCTAGATCTACTGTCTCTATTATATTATGACAGACCAGCTAAATCTACTGTCTCTATTATATTATGACAGACCAGCTAGATCTACTGTCTCTATTATATTATGACAGACCAGCTAGATCTACTGTCTCTATTATATTATGACAGACCAGCTAGATCTACTGTCTCTATTATATTATGACAGACCAGCTAGATCTACTGTCTCTATTATATTATGACAGACCAGCTAGATCTACTGTCTCTATTATATTATGACAGACCAGCTAGATCTACTGTCTCTATTATTATATTATGACAGACCAGCTAGATCTACTGTCTCTATTATATTATGACAGACCAGCTAGATCTACTGTCTCTATTATATTATGACAGACCAGCTAGATCTACTGTCTCTATTATATTATGACAGACCAGCTAGATCTACTGTCTCTATTATATTATGACAGACCAGCTAGATCTACTGTCTCTATTATATTATGACAGACCAGCTAGATCTACTGTCTCTATTATATTATGACAGACCAGCTAGATCTACTGTCTCTATTATATTATGACAGACCAGCTAGATCTACTGTCTCTATTATATTATGACAGACCAGCTAGATCTACTGTCTCTATTATATTATGACAGACCAGCTAGATCTACTGTCTCTATTATATTATGACAGACCAGCTAGATCTACTGTCTCTATTATATTATGACAGACCAGCTAGATCTACTGTCTCTATTATATTATGACAGACCAGCTAGATCTACTGTCTCTATTATATTATGACAGACCAGCTAGATCTACTGTCTGTCTCTATTATATTATGACAGACCAGCTAGATCTACTGTCTCTATTATATTATGACACAGACCAGCTAGATCTACTGTCTCTATTATATTATGTCTCTATTATATTATGACAGACCAGCTAGATCTACTGTCTCTATTATATTATGACAGACCAGCTAGATCTACTGTCTCTATTATATTATGACAGACCAGCTAGATCTACTGTCTCTATTATATTATGACAGACCAGCTAGATCTACTGTCTCTATTATATTATGACAGACCAGCTAGATCTACTGTCTCTATTATATTATGACAGACCAGCTAGATCTACTGTCTCTATTATATTATGACAGACCAGCTAGATCTACTGTCTCTATTATATTATGACAGACCAGCTAGATCTACTGTCTCTATTATATTATATTATGACAGACCAGCTAGATCTACTGTCTCTATTATATTATGACAGACCAGCTAGATCTACTGTCTCTATTATATTATGACAGACCAGCTAGATCTACTGTCTCTATTATATTATGACAGACCAGCTAGATCTACTGTCTCTATTATATTATGACAGACCAGCTAGATCTACTGTCTCTATTATATTATGACAGACCAGCTAGATCTGTCTCTATTATATTATGACAGACCAGCTAGATCTACTGTCTCTATTATATATTATGACAGACCAGCTAGATCTACTGTCTCTATTATATTATGACAGACCAGCTAGATCTACTGTCTCTATTATATTATGACAGACCAGCTAGATCTACTGTCTCTATTATATTATGACAGACCAGCTAGATCTACTGTCTCTATTATATTATGACAGACCAGCTAGATCTACTGTCTCTATTATATTATGACAGACCAGCTAGATATACTGTCTCTATTATATTATGACAGACAAGCTAGATCTACTGTCTCTATTATATTATGACAGACCAGCTAGATCTACTGTATCTATTATATTATGACAGACCAGCTAGAACTACTGTCTCTATGTCTCTATTATATTATGACAGACCAGCTAGATCTACTGTCTCTATTATATTATGACAGACCAGCTAGATCTACTGTCTCTATTATATTATGACAGACCAGCTAGATCTACTGTCTCTATTATATTATGACAGACCAGCTAGATCTACTGTCTCTATATTATGACAGACCAGCTATTATATATATGACAGACCAGCTAGATCTACTGTCTCTATTATATTATGACAGACCAGCTAGATCTACTGTCTCTATTATATTATGACAGACCAGCTAGATCTACTGTCTCTATTATATTATGACAGACCAGCTAGATCTACTGTCTCTATTATATTATGACAGACCAGCTAGATCTACTGTCTCTATTATATTATGACAGACCAGCTAGATCTACTGTCTCTATTATATTATGACAGACCAGCTAGATCTACTGTCTCTATTATATATTATGACAGACCAGCTAGATCTACTGTCTCTATTATATTATGACAGACCAGCTAGATCTACTGTCTCTATTATATTATGACAGACCAGCTAGATCTACTGTCTCTATTATATTATGACAGACCAGCTAGATCTACTGTCTCTATTATATTATGACAGACCAGCTAGATCTACTGTCTCTATTATATTATGACAGACCAGCTAGATCTACTGTCTCTATTATATTATGACAGACCAGCTAGATCTACTGTCTCTATTATATTATGACAGACCAGCTAGATCTACTGTCTCTATTATATTATGACAGACCAGCTAGATCTACTGTCTCTATTATATTATGACAGACCAGCTAGATCTACTGTCTCTACTGTCTCTATTATATATGATGACAGACCAGCTAGATCTACTGTCTCTATTATATTATGACAGACCAGCTAGATCTACTGTCTCTATTATATTATGACAGACCAGCTAGATCTACTGTCTCTATTATATTATGACAGACCAGCTAGATCTACTGTCTCTATTATATTATGACAGACCAGCTAGATCTACTGTCTCTATTATATTATGACAGACCAGCTAGATCTACTGTCTCTATTATATTATGACAGACCAGCTAGATCTACTGTCTCTATTATATTATGACAGACCAGCTAGATCTACTGTCTCTATTATATTATGACAGACCAGCTAGATCTACTGTCTCTATTATATTATGACAGACCAGCTAGATCTACTGTCTCTATTATATTATGACAGACCAGCTAGATCTACTGTCTCTATTCTATTATATTATGACAGACCAGCTAGATCTACTGTCTCTATTATATTATGACAGACCAGCTAGATCTACTGTCTCTATTATATTTTATGACAGACCAGCTAGATCTACTGTCTCTATTATAATATGACAGACCAGCTAGATCTACTGTCTCTATTATATTATGACAGACCAGCTAGATCTACTGTCTCTATTATATTATGACAGACCAGCTAGATCTACTGTCTCTATTATATTATGACAGACCAGCTAGATCTACTGTCTCTATTATATTATGACAGACCAGCTAGATCTACTGTCTCTATTATATTATGACAGACCAGCTAGATCTACTGTCTCTATTATATTATGACAGACCAGCTAGATCTACTGTCTCTATTATATTATGACAGACCAGCTAGATCTACTGTCTCTATTATTATATTATGACAGACCAGCTAGATCTACTGTCTCTATTATATTATGACAGACCAGCTAGATCTACTGTCTCTATTATATTATGACAGACCAGCTAGATCTACTGTCTCTATGTCTATTATATTATGACAGACCAGCTAGATCTACTGTCTCTATTATATTATGACAGACCAGCTAGATCTACTGTCTCTCTATTATATTATGACAGACCAGCTAGATCTACTGTCTATTATATTATGACAGACCAGCTAGATCTACTGTCTCTATTATATTATGACAGACCAGCTAGATCTACTGTCTCTATTATATAATATGACAGACCAGCTAGATCTACTGTCTCTATTATAATATGACAGACCAGCTGGATCTACTGTCTCTGTTATATTATGACAGACCAGCTAGATCTACTCTCTCTTATATATTATGACAGACCAGCTAGATCTACTGTCTCTCTATTGTATTATGACAGATCAGCCAGATCACACTGTATCTATTGTATTATGACAGACCAGCTAAATCTACTGTCTCTATGTCTATATTATAATATCACAAACCAGCTAGATCTACTGTCTCTATTATATTATGACAGACCAGCTAGATCTACTGTCTAAATTATATTATGACAGACCAGCTAGATCTACTGTCTCTATTATATTATGACAGACCAGCTAGATCTACTGTCTCTATTATAATATGACAGACCAGCTGGATCTACTGTCTCTATTATAATATGACAGACCAGCTAGATCTACTGTCTCTATTATATTATGACAGACCAGCTAGATCTACTGTCTCTATTATATTATGACAGACCAGCTAGATCTACTGTCTCTATTATATTATGACAGACCAGCTAGATCTACTGTCTCTATTATTATATTATGACAGACCAGCTAGATCTACTGTCTCTATTATATTATGACAGACCAGCTAGATCTACTGTCTCTATTATATTATGACAGACCAGCTAGATCTACTGTCTCTATTATATTATGACAGACCAGCTAGATCTACTGTCTCTATTATTATATATGACAGACCAGCTAGATCTACTGTCTCTATTATATTATGACAGACCAGCTAGATCTACTGTCTCTATTATATTATGACAGACCAGCTAGATCTACTGTCTCTATTATATTATGACAGACCAGCTAGATCTACTGTCTCTATTATATTATGACAGACCAGCTAGATCTACTGTCTCTATTATATTATGACAGACCAGCTAGATATACTGTCTCTATTATATTATGACAGACCAGCTAGATCTACTGTCTCTATTATATTATGACAGACCAGCTAGATCTACTGTCTCTATTATATTATGACAGACCAGCTAGATCTACTGTCTCTATTATATTATGACAGACCAGCTAGATCTACTGTCTCTATGTCTCTATTATATTATGACAGACCAGCTAGATCTACTGTCTCTATTCTACTATGACAGACCAGCTAGATCTACTGTCTCTATTATATTATGACAGACCAGCTAGATCTACTGTCTCTATTATATTATGACAGACCAGCTAGATCTACTGTCTCTATTATATTATGACAGACCAGCTAGATCTACTGTCTCTATTATATTATGACAGACCAGCTAGATCTACTGTCTCTATTATATTATGACAGACCAGCTAGATCTACTGTCTCTATTATATTATGACAGACCAGCTAGATCTACTGTCTCTATTATATTATGACAGACCAGCTAGATCTACTGTCTCTATTATATTATGACAGACCAGCTAGATCTACTGTCTCTATTATATTATGACAGACCAGCTAGATCTACTGTCTCTATTATATTATGACAGACCAGCTAGATCTACTGTCTCTATTATATTATGACAGACCAGCTAGATCTACTGTCTCTATTATATTATGACAGACCAGCTAGATCTACTGTCTCTATTATATTATGACAGACCAGCTAGATCTACTGTCTCTATTATATTATGACAGACCAGCTAGATCTACTGTCTCTATTATATTATGACAGACCAGCTAGATCTACTGTCTCTATTATATTATGACAGACCAGCTAGATCTACTGTCTCTATTATATTATGACAGACCAGCTAGATCTACTGTCTCTATTATATTATGACAGACCAGCTAGATCTACTGTCTCTATATTATGACAGACCAGCTAGATCTATATTATGACAGACCAGCTAGATCTACTGTCTCTATTATATTATGACAGACCAGCTAGATCTACTGTCTCTATTATATTATGACAGACCAGCTAGATCTACTGTCTCTATTATATTATGACAGACCAGCTAGATCTACTGTCTCTATTATATTATGACAGACCAGCTAGATCTACTGTCTCTATTATATTATGACAGACCAGCTAGATCTACTGTCTCTATTATATTATGACAGACCAGCTAGATCTACTGTCTCTATTATATTATGACAGACCAGCTAGATCTACTGTCTCTATTATATTATGACAGACCAGCTAGATCTACTGTCTCTATTATATTATGACAGACCAGCTAGATCTACTGTCTCTATTATATATATGACAGACCAGCTAGATCTACTGTCTCTATTATATTATGACAGACCAGCTAGATCTACTGTCTCTATTATATTATGACAGACCAGCTAGATCTACTGTCTCTATTATATTATGACAGACCAGCTAGATCTACTGTCTCTATTATATTATGACAGACCAGCTAGATCTACTGTCTCTATTATATTATGACAGACCAGCTAGATCTACTGTCTCTATTATATTATGACAGACCAGCTAGATCTACTGTCTCTATTATATTATGACAGACCAGCTAGATCTACTGTCTCTATTATATTATGACAGACCAGCTAGATCTACTGTCTCTATGTCTCTATTATATTATGACAGACCAGCTAGATCTACTGTCTCTATTATATTATGACAGACCAGCTAGATCTACTGTCTCTATTATATTATGACAGACCAGCTAGATCTACTGTCTCTATTATATTATGACAGACCAGCTAGATCTACTGTCTCTATTATATTATGACAGACCAGCTAGATCTACTGTCTCTATTATATTATGACAGACCAGCTAGATCTACTGTCTCTATTATATTATGACAGACCAGCTAGATCTACAGTCTCTATTATATAATGACAGACCAGCTAGATCTACTGTCTCTATGTCTCTATTATATTATGACAGACCAGCTAGATCTACTGTCTCTGTCTCTATTATACTTTGACAGACCAGCTAGATCTACTGTCTCTATTATAATATGACAGACCAGCTAGATCTACTTTCTCTATTATATTATGACAGACCAGCTAGATCTACTGTCTCTATTATATTATGACAGACCAGGTAGATCTACTGTCTCTATTATATAATGACAGACCAGCTAGATCTACTGTCTCTATTATATTATGACAGACCAGCTAGATCTACTGTCTCTATTATATTATGACAGACCAGCTAGATCTACTGTCTCTATTATATTATGACAGACCAGCTAGATCTACTGTCTCTATTATATTATGACAGACCAGCTAGATCTACTGTCTCTATTATATTATGACAGACCAGCTAGATCTACTGTCTCTATTATACTTTGACTGACCAGCTAGATCTACTGTCTCTATGTCTCTATTATATTATGACAGACCAGCTAGATCTACTGTCTCTATTATATTATGACAGACCAGCTAGATCTACTGTCTCTATTATATTATGACAGACCAGCTAGATCTACTGTCTCTATTATATTATGACAGACCAGCTAGATCTACTGTCTCTATTATATTATGACAGACCAGCTAGATCTACTGTCTCTATTATATTATGACAGACCAGCTAGATCTACTGTCTCTATTATATTATGACAGACCAGCTAGATCTACTGTCTCTATTATATTATGACAGACCAGCTAGATCTACTGTCTCTATTATATTATGACAGACCAGCTAGATCTACTGTCTCTATTATATTATGACAGACCAGCTAGATCTACTGTCTCTATTATATTATATTATGACAGACCAGCTAGATCTACTGTCTCTATTATATATATGACAGACCAGCTAGATCTACTGTCTCTATTATATTATGACAGACCAGCTAGATCTACTGTCTCTATTATATTATGACAGACCAGCTAGATCTACTGTCTCTATTATATTATGACAGACCAGCTAGATCTACTGTCTCTATTATATTATGACAGACCAGCTAGATCTACTGTCTCTATTATATTATGACAGACCAGCTAGATCTACTGTCTCTATTATATTATGACAGACCAGCTAGATCTACTGTCTCTATTATATTATGACAGACCAGCTAGATCTACTGTCTCTATTATATTATGACAGACCAGCTAGATCTACTGTCTCTATTATATTATGACAGACCAGCTAGATCTACTGTCTCTATGTCTCTATTATATTATGACAGACCAGCTAGATCTACTGTCTCTATTATATTATGACAGACCAGCTAGATCTACTGTCTCTATTATATTATGACAGACCAGCTAGATCTACTGTCTCTATTATAATATGACAGACCAGCTAGATCTACTGTCTCTATTATATTATGACAGACCAGCTAGATCTACTGTCTCTATTATATTATGACAGACCAGCTAGATCTACTGTCTCTATTATATTATGACAGACCAGCTAGATCTACTGTCTCTATTATATTATGACAGACCAGCTAGATCTACTGTCTCTATTATATTATGACAGACCAGCTAGATCTACTGTCTCTATTATATTATGACAGACCAGCTAGATCTACTGTCTCTATTATATTATGACAGACCAGCTAGATCTACTGTCTCTATGTCTCTATTATATTATGACAGACCAGCTAGATCTACTGTCTCTATTATATTATGACAGACCAGCTAGATCTACTGTCTCTATTATATTATGACAGACCAGCTAGATCTACTGTCTCTATTATATTATGACAGACCAGCTAGTCTCTATTATATTATGACAGACCAGCTAGATCTACTGTCTCTATTATATTATATTATGACAGACCAGCTAGATCTACTGTCTCTATTATATTATGACAGACCAGCTAGATCTACTGTCTCTATTATATTATGACAGACCAGCTAGATCTACTGTCTCTATTATATTATGACAGACCAGCTAGATCTACTGTCTCTATGTCTCTATTATAATATGACAGACCAGCTAGATCTACTGTCTCTATTATATTATGACAGACCAGCTAGATCTACTGTTTCTATTATATGACAGACCAGCTAGATCTACTGTCTCTATTATAATATGACAGACCAGCTAGATATACTGTCTCTATTATATTATGACAGACCAGCTAGATCTAATGTCTCTATTATATTATGACAAACCAGCTAGATCTACTGTCTCTATTATTATAATATGACAGACCAGCTAGATCTACTGTCTCTATTATAATATGACAGACCAGCTAGATCTACTGTCTCTATTATTTATGACAGACCAGCTAGATCTACTGTCTCTATTATGTTATGACAGACCAGCTAGATCTACTGTCTCTATTATATTATGACAGACCAGCTAGATCTACTGTTTCTATTATATTATGACAGACCAGCTAGATCTACTGTCTCTATTATATTATGACAGACCAGCTAGATCTAATGTCTCTATTATATTATGACAGACCAGCTAGATCTACTGTCTCTATTATATTATGACAGACCAGCTAGATCTACTGTCTCTATTATATTATGACAGACCAGCTAGATCTACTGTCTCTATTATATTATGACAGACCAGCTAGATATACTGTCTGTATTATATTATGAAAGACCAGCTAGATCTAATGTCTCTATTATATTATGACAGACCAGCTAGATCTACTGTCTCTATGTCTCTATTATATTATGACAGACCAGCTAAATATACTGTCTCAATTATATTAAGACATACCAGCTAGATCTAATGTCTCTATTATATTATGACAGACCAGCTAGATCTACTGTCTCTATTATAATATGACAGACCAGCTAGATCTACTGTCTCTAATATATTATAACAGACCATCTAGATCTACTGTCCCTATTATATTATGACAGACCAGCTAGATCTACTGTCTCTATTATATTATGACAGACCAGCTAGATCTACTGTCTCTATTATATTATGACAGACCAGCTAGATCTTATGTCTCTATTATATTATGCCAGACCAGCTAGATTTAATGTCTCTATTATATGATGACAGACCAGCTAGATCTAATGTCTCTGTTATATTATGACAGACCAGCTAGATCTACTGTCTCTATTATATTATGACAGACCAGCTAGATCTACTGTCTCTATTATATTATGACAGACCAGCTAGATCTACTGTCTCTATTATATTATGACAGACCAGCTAGATCTACTGTCTCTATTATATTATGACAGACCAGCTAGATCTACTGTCTCTATTATATTATGACAGACCAGCTAGATCTACTGTCTCTATTATATTATGACAGACCAGCTAGATCTACTGTCTCTATTATATTATGACAGACCAGCTAGATCTACTGTCTCTATTATATTATGACAGACCAGCTAGATCTACTGTCTCTATTATATTATGACAGACCAGCTAGATCTACTGTCTCTATTATATTATGACAGACCAGCTAGATCTACTGTCTCTATTATATTATGACAGACCAGCTAGATCTACTGTCTCTATTATATTATGACAGACCAGCTAGATCTACTGTCTCTATTATATTATGACAGACCAGCTAGATCTACTGTCTCTATTATATTATGACAGACCAGCTAGATCTACTGTCTCTATTATATTATGACAGACCAGCTAGATCTACTGTCTCTATATTATGACAGACCAGCTAGATCTACTGTCTCTATTATATTATGACAGACCACCTAGATCTACTGTCTCTATTATAATATGACAGATCAGCTAGATCTACTGTCTCTATTATATTTTGACAGACCAGCTAGATCTACTGTCTCTATGATATTATGATATTATGACAGACCAGCTAGATCTACTGTCTCTATTATATTATGACAGACCAGCTAGATCTACTGTCTCTATTATATTATGACAGACCAGCTAGATCTACTGTCTCTATTAAATTATGACAGACCAGCTAGATCTACTGTCTCTATTATAATATCACAGACCAGCTAGATCTACTGTCTCTATGTCTCTATTATAATATGACAGACCAGCTAGATCTACTGTCTCTATTATAATATGACAGACCAGCTAGATCTCATGTTTCTATTACATTGACAGACCAGCTAGATCTACTGTCTCTATTATAATATGACAGACCAGCTAGATAAACTGTCTCTATTTTATTATGACAGACCAGCTAGATCTATTGTCTCTATTATATTATGACAGACCAGCTAGATCTACTGTCTCTATGTAGATCTACTATTATAATATGACAGACCAGCTAGATCTACTGTCTCTATTATAATATGACAGACCAGCTAGATAAACTGTCTCTATTATATTATGACAGGCCAGCTAGATCTACTGTCTCTATTATATTATGACAGACCAGCTAGATCTACTGTCTCTATTATATTATGACAGACCAGCTAGATCTACTGTCTCTATTATATTATGACAGACCAGCTAGATCTACTGTCTCTATTATATTATGACAGACCAGCTAGATCTAATGTCTCTATTAAATTATGACAGACCAGCTAGATCTAATGTCTCTATTATATTATGACAGACCAGCTAGATCTACTGTCTCTATGTCTCTATTATATTATGACAGACCAGCTAAATCTACTGTCTCTATTATATTATGACAGACCAGCTAGATCTAATGTCTCTATTAAATTATGACAGACCAGCTAGATCTAATGTCTCTATTATATTATGACAGACCAGCTAGATCTACTGTCTCTATGTCTCTATTATATTATGACAGACCAGCTAAATCTACTGTCTCTATTATATTATGACAGACCAGCTAGATCTAATGTCTCTATTATATTATGACAGACCAGCTAGATCTAATGTCTCTATTATAATATGACAGACCAGCTAGATCTACTGTCTCTACTATAATATGACAGACCAGCTAGATCTACTGTCTCTATTATAATATGACAGACCAGCTAGATATACTGTCTCTATTGTATTATGACAGACCAGCTAGAGAGACCAGCTAGATCTACTGTCTCTATTATATTATGACGGACCAGCTAGATCTCATGTCTCTATTACATTATGCCAGACCAGCTAGATTTAATGTCTCTATTAAATGATGACAGTCCAGCTAGATCTAATGTCTCTATTATATTATGACAGACCAGCTAGATATACTGTCTCTATTATATTATGACAGACCAGCTAGATTTACTGTCTCTATTATATTATGACAGACCAGCTAGATCTACTGTCTCTATTATGATTTGTCAGTCCAGCTAGATCTATTTCTCTATTATATTATGACAGACCAGCTAGATATACTGTCTCTATTATATTATGACAGACCAGCTAGATCTAATGTCTCTATTATATTATGACAGACCAGCTAGATATACTGTCTCTATTATATTATGACAGACCAGCTAGATTTACTGTCTCTATTATATTATGACAGACCAGCTAGATTTACTGTCTCTATTATATTATGACAGACAAGCTAGATCTACTGTCTCTTTTATAGTATGACAGACCAGCTAGATATACTGTCTCTATTATATTATGACAGACCAGCTAGATCTACTGTCTCTATTATATTATGACAGACCAGCTAGATCTACTGTCTCTATTATATTATAACAGACCAGCTAGATCTACTGTCGCTATTATATTATGACAGACCAGCTAGATCTACTGTTTCTATTATATTATGACAAACCAGCTAGATATACTGTCTCTATTATATTATGACAGACCAGCTAGATGTACTGTCTATTTTATATTATGACAGACCAGCTAGATCTACTGCCTCTATTATATTATGACAGACCAGCTAGATCTACTGTGTCTATTATATTATGACAGACCAGCTAGATCTACTGTCTCTATTATATTATGACAGACCAGCTAGATCTACTGTCTCTATTATATTATAACAGACCAGCTAGATCTACTGTCCCTATTATATTATGACAGACCAGCTAGATCTACTGCATCTATTAAATTATGACAGACCAGCTAGATCTACTGTCTCTATTATGTTATGATAGACCAGCTAGATCTAGTGTCTCTATTATATTATGACAGACCAGCTAGATCTACTGTCTCTATTATAATATAACAAACCAGCTAGATCTACTGTCTCTATGTGTCTATTATATTATGACAGACCAGCTAGATCTACTGTCTCTATTATATTATGACAGACCAGCTAGATCTACTGTCTCTATTATATTATGACAGACCAGCTAGATCTACTGTCTCTATTATATTATGAGAGACCAGCCAGATCTCCTGTCTCTATTATATTATGACAGACCAGCTACATCTACTGTCTCTATTATATTATGACAGACCAGCTAGATCTACTGTCTCTATTATATTATGACAGACCAGCTAGATCTACTGTCTCTATTATATTATGACAGACCAGCTAGATCTACTGTCTCTATTATATTATGACAGACCAGCTAGATCTACTGTCTCTATTATATTATGACAGTCTACTGTCTATTATATTATGACAGACCAGCTAGATCTACTGTCTCTATTATATTATGACAGACCAGCTAGATCTACTGTCTCTATTATATTATGACAGACCAGCTAGATCTACTGTCTCTATTATATTATTACGGACCAGCTAGATATACTGTCTCTTTTATATTATGACAGACCAGCTAGAACTACTGTCTCTATTTTATTATGACAGACCAGCTAGATGTACTGAATCTATTATATTATGACAGACCAGCTAGATCTACTGCCTCTTTTATATTATGACAGACCAGATAGAACTACTGTCTCAATTATATTATGGCAGACCAGCTTGATCTAATGTCTCAATTATATTATGACAGACCAGCTAGATATACTGTCTCTATTATATTCTGACAGACCAGCTAGATCTACTGTCTCTATTATATTATGACAGACCAGCTAGATCTATTACATTTTTATATTATGACAGACCAGCTAGATTTACTGTCTCAATTATATTATGACAGACCAGCTTTATCTGCTGCCTCAATTATATTATGACAGACCAGCTAGATCTACTGTCTTAATTATATTATGACAGAACAGCTAGAACTACTGTCTCTATTATATTATGACAGACCAGCTAGATCTACTGTCTCTATTATATTATGACAGACCAGCTAGATGTACTGTCTCTATTATATTATGACAGACCAGCTAGATCTACTGTCTCTATTATATTTTGACAGACCAGCTAGATTTACTGTCTCTATTATATTATGACAGACCAGCTAGATCTACTGTCTCTATTATATTATGACAGACCAGCTAGATCTACTGTCTCTATTATATTTTGACAGACCAGCTAGATCTACTGTCTCTATTATATTATGACAGACCAGCTAGATCTACTGTCTCTATTATATTATGACAGACCAGCTAGATCTACTGTCTCTATTATATTATGACAGACCAGCTAGATCTACTGTCTCTATTAAATTATGACAGACCAGCTAGATCTACTGTCTCTATTATATTATGACAGACCAGCTAGATCTACTGTCTCTATGTCTCTATTATATTATGACAGACCAGCTAGATCTACTGTCTCTATTATATTATGACAGACCAGCTAGATCTACTGTCTCTATTATATTATGACAGACCAGCTAGATCTACTGTCTCTATTATATTATGACAGACCAGCTAGATATACTGTCTCTATTGTATTATGAGAGACCAGCTAGATCTACTGTCTCTATTATATTATGACGGACCAGCTAGATCTCATGTCTCTATTACATTATGCCAGACCAGCTAGATCTAGTGTCTCTATTATAATATGACAGACCAGGTAGATCTACTGTCTCTATTCAATTATGAGAGACCAGCTAGATCTACTGTCTCTATTATATTATGACAGACCAGCTAGATCTACTGTCTCTATTATATTATGACAGACCAGCTAGATCTACTGTCTCTATGTCTCTATTATATTATGAAAGACCAGCTAGATCTACTGTCTCTATTATAACATGACAGACCAGCTAGATCTACTGTCTCTATTATAATATGACAGACCAGCTAGATCTACTGTCTCTATGTCTCTATTATATTATGACAGACCAGCTAGATCTACTGTCTCTATGTCTCTATTATATTATGAAAGACCAGCTAGATATACTGTCTCTATTATAATATCACAGACCAGCTAGATCTACTGTCTCTATGTCTCTATTATAATATGACAGACCAGCTAGATCTACTGTCTCTATTATAATATGACAGACCAGCTAGATCTCATGTTTCTATTACATTGACAGACCAGCTAGATCTACTGTCTCTATTATAATATGACAGACCAGCTAGATATACTGTCTCTATTGTATTATGACAGACCATCTAGATCTAATGTCTCTATTATATTGTGACAAACCAGCTAGATCTACTGTCTCTATGTCTCTATTATAATATGACAGACCAGCTAGATCTACTGTCTCTATTATAATATGACAGACCAGCTAGATAAACTGTCTCTATTTTTCATGACAGGCC